>NW_026555335.1:22748637-22842090 GCF_029017545.1 Prosopis cineraria
CTCCTATCACTATAAGAATTAGAAGAAGGTGCAAGAGAATTACCACTTGGATTGTAGCTTTGAGAAGAGCTACCTTGAGACAAATGAGGTGGAGGGTCACGCCAAAGGTGTTTTGATAGGATCCTCTTTGTTGATTGTCTTGTAAAGCCACATTTGGATTTGAATAGGAGAAATTAGGATGGTCTCTCCATGAAGGGTTGTAAGTATTAGAATAAGCTCCTTGCCCTTGCCTCCCACCATAGGATTGTTTTCCATTGTAGATAGCATTTACTTGTTCAAACTTAATAGGACAATTGCTTTCTACATGCATAGGTGAGTCACAAAAAGTACAAGAATAAGGGACAAGTGCTTGAGAAGTACTTACATTGCTCACTTGAGATATTTGTGGAGCCAACATTCTCCCAATCTTGGCAGCTAGCAAGTCCACATATGAATCATTAAGAACTGAGGAACCTACCATATTCACATTTCTCTTTTCCCTTGTAGAGTATTGAGCACCACTTGAAGCCATCTTGTCAATTAGTTCCCAAGCCTTTAAGGAAGTGAGGTCAATCAAGCATCCACCACTAGCGGCATCAATGTTAACTTTGTCTCTTGGAATCAAGCCCTCATAGAAATATTGGACTAAATTCTCACTAGAAATTTGATGGTGTGGGCATTTAGCCAAAAGGCCTTGGAATCTAGTCCAATACTCATAGAGACTCTCATCCTCTCCTTGTTGGACCCCATAGATTTGCTTTCTCAAATTGGTGACCTTGGAATTTGGAAAGAATTTATCTAAGAAGAGTCTTCTTAGCTCGGCCCATGTGCTCACTTTCACATAAGAAGGGTAGTTGAAATACCACTCCTTTGCTAAACCTTCAAGAGAAAATACAAAAGCCTTAGCTTGAACATCATCAACATTTACATGCATAGGCTTCATAGTATCACAAACCAATAGGAAAGTATGCAAAAACCTATGACAATCCTCTCCTGGTAACCCATGAAATTTAGGCAATGCATTAATCAAGGAGGATTTAATTTCAAATTGAACATTAGTAGGAGGAACATATAAGCCATAAGGATTATCATGCCAATTAGGTTGAGTTAATTGCCTAATGCTCCTCTCCTCTCTAGGGTTATGCAAGCCTTCAAATTCATTATTAACATGGCCATCATCATGCAAATTCTCATTCCCATTCCCATGGCCCTCATTATGCACATGCTCATGTCCTAAGATACCTTCCATTGTTGAATTACAAACCAAATGAGAATCAAGAATAGGTTGTGATCTTCTCAATCTAGAAATAGTTCTTTCAATTTCTGGATCTAATTCAACAAAAGAGGTATGTTTTCTTCGGGTCATGCACTAATCAAGCTCAAGAAAATTAAGAACAAAGAACAAACTAAACTAAAATGCAAATCAACATGAAACAATTCAAAACACACAAAAGCAAGAGAAATAATTTTTTTATTTTTTTTATTAAACTCAATAGCAACAAAATGAAAAAAAAAATAACACCAAACAAGTAGAAAGAGAGTTAGAAATGCTCAATCAAGAAGCTTTGGCAATTCTGGAATTCGCACAGTAGGCTCTCTGGAGACAGTGAACTTGTGAATTTTCTATCAGCAAATCCACATGATAAATTCCCCTGAAACTTTTATGAGAAACACAAGAGATATACAGGAAAATTATATAAAACTTTTAGATTAAAAATCCTTCCCAATCGTTCCCAGAATTTTTCACAAGTTGGTCCTCAAGTCTGGAGAAACAGGATTTCGTCCAGAAGACCTTCAGAGCTTCTAACAAACTTTCAAATAGGAAAATGGAAAAATTGAAGAAAATCCTAAACACAAGAAACAAAGATAAGACAGCGATAAGAAAAATGAAACTGGAATCAATCAATTTGAACGCACAAAGAGGAAGATATGCTAACTCAAAGTTGAAACAGGGTTTTGGGAATCCTCTGTAATGGCTCCCTGGACCTTGTTAGATTGTAAAATTTCCACAGGACACTTCCCACGTCCAAAATTGACCAAACCAATTTTAAAGTGAAGCTAGGATATAGAGCTTTCAATGAAATAAATTTCACGTTCAAATTCCCTCAGACTCATTCCCAGTTAATTTTTCAATTTCAGACAGAGACACTAGAAACAGAGTATTTTCAGCTCTACACCAAACCAACGAAAATTGCACTAATTTTTTTTTCTTTTTCAAAACAGAATAAAAACACTCAAAACACACAAAAAACACTAAACAAACACAAAACACAAAAAATTTTATAATTTTTCAAAAAATTTTTCAGGAACACTAAAAATGTAAATTAAGTACTAAACAACCTTAGAATTAAACTTAAACCATTCCCCGGCAACGGCGCCAAAATTTTGATAGGAAATTAGTCGCTTATCCTCAAAATTACACTAAAGCTAACCCTAATGCAATATAGGGCCAACCCTAGGTCATCTCCCAAGGAATGGTTTTAAGTCTAATTGAAAGTTATCTAGTGAAATAAATCAACCAAAGTTTGTAGGAATTTAGTTACTAGCTAATTACCTAATGTGCAAGTAATTAAAATGCTAGTGAAAGTGAGTGAAATGAACTTCCCTTTTCACAATAATGGAACCCTAGAGATTAGTTGATTTTGGACTCATTATCTTCTCATGATTAGGCTAAGTTTAGCTTCCCTTTCCTCTTGACTAAAGCTGTCATGACTTAAGAAAATTATCCTAAGCCAATTAACCTAATTAGCTAACCTCCCTAGGTCTTAGATTAAAGTCCCTAGTTCAATTAACCAATTGGTGAAGACATTAGCCAAGTGATTCACTCAAAATCCTCTCTCAACAGCCATGGTCAAACACATAAATTGAGCAACCACAAGATTATGTCAAGCTACTCAACAACACAAGCATTAACACCACAAGATTATGCAATATTAACACAAGAAATTCACTAATTGAAAAACACAAGATTATGTGCCAAACAAAGAGTGGCAAAATTCAGTCATGGCTGTCCAAGGAAGAAATTAAATGAAACAATCCTCTCTCTTTACATCAACATCAAATTCAAATTAGAATTTATAAGCTAAGATGATTAAACCCTAGATTAAGGAATCTAACCATCTAGTAAAAAGAGAAGAGGATAGGAAACAAAAGAACTTAGCCAATTTGAAGCTCAAGACTCATCCTCCATCTTCATCTCTCTAGGATTCCACAAAGAAACTTAGCCAATCTTCATCTTCAAGAACCCTAGTGATTGCTTGTGAAGGCCAAACTCCATAGCTCTTGAATGATGGAAATGAGCTTCAATCCTTGTGAAAATGGAAGGGATGGAACGAAAATGAAGAGAGGAGAAGAATGGTATGAGTTTTGTGGAGGTTTGGTGGCTGAAAATGGAGGTTAGGGTGCTGGAAAATGAAGAACAAAAGAGAGAAAATGAAGAACACTATGAACAAGAGAGAGAGAATGTGGAAGATGAATGAGATATGTGTTGGATCCCATTTGGGACTTAAAATGGCGTGCTCCTTGGTGTCTCCCATCAGCTGAAGCTTAATTAAAATAAGGAAAAAGAAATTAAAATGTAAATGGGAGCCTTGTCACACTTGCAAGGTGGCAACTTCCTATTGGTTTGTAGATGATTCCAATGTGTGCCTAATTTCCCATGTGTCATCCACATCATTTTAGCTGATCTAATCCCTCAAAATAATCATAATTCACGTGCAAACCATCAGCCATTGACCTCAAGGAGTGTTGACCTCAATTGCCCAATTGATGCACAAGTCACATGCCACCTATGTCACATAAATCACATAATTCAATTAAATAGCATATGATATAATAAAATCTAATTCATGTCCAGAATTAAATTCATAATTAGAAGGGAGAATTTATTAAATTAACCAAGTTTTAGGCTGCACAAAATTATATAAAAATTTTCACACAAAGGCAAACCAAAAACTAGGACAAACTAAGACACTTAAGAAAGTGTTGACTTTTTTATTTAATTACTCCCAAACTAAAATGAATTTTAAAAATATAATTTCACCATTCATCAACTGGACATAAAATGCACTTTGTCAATTTTTCTTGTACATTTTCTCAAAAGTTCATTTTTTGGACCAAAATGCCCCTAGTGCACTGAACCTAGAAACTTAGGCAAAGTTCCAAATCTAATGCAATGTGTGCACTTGAAGGTGATAAATCATTAATAAAATGGTCCTAATTGACAAATAAAAGTGGGTAACAAATGTGTTCTATCACGTAGCTCATCTCATAAGCTAAACTAATGAGATAGGTTGGGACATGATCTAATGGCCAATTAAATTTAAATACTGGTTGTAAAAAGTCACTTTTTTTGAAAATTTTATGCCCCTGAATGCTTAAATCGATCCCTTCCTCTCAGTAGACCACATAAGGCCTTGAATCAAATCCAAAGGACCTAATACACCTGATTGACCACGTCATATCACCATTATACACATAACTAAATTTCACCCAACCAACAGTCAATTTCCACATTTCACAAACTTTCAAAATTACCATTACTTGTCGTAAGTTGGCCTATTTGGTCTTTTTCCCAATATAAACATATATATTCACATTCATAACATATGTACGACTCAATCTTAGCCCCAATTACTCATTTCATCATACTTTCTCACTTGGGCTTAAGATTCACCAATATTAATAACAATTTCAATACAAACATACTCAAATCATAGCCCTCTATTCATTTCATTACATATACATACAATTGGGCTAAGATTATATAAAATCACTACTCAAGTCATGCATGCAACCCTATGGCAACTCATTTACATAAATACACAAGTTTCTTAGTTCATTACACCATCTCAGAGTTTACATGGCTTTCTTTCTGTACTCAAACATCCAAAATGCCAATATGAACACATTTGGCACATTTTCATATGGTCTATTTTTGACCAAAAAGTCATATTTACTTCTTAGGGCTATGTTCAACCATAAACTCTTTTTCTATTTATCTATTCTAGATTCATTACTACTTGATTACTACTTTACATCACCTTGACTGGTCTTATCTCACTCAAATTAGATTTTTACCCTAAAATCTCTCTTTAAGGGTAAATTGAGCCTATGGGTTCAAAGTTCTACCGTTAAGTTTTAAACTAGTCATAAAGCTCTAATTTAACTCTTGAGAACCTTTTTATTAGTATTAGGTAAGAATTTAACCCCTTAAATTTACTGATTCAATTTTTCTATAACTCATTTTTAGAAAAATTTAGGTAGAATGGAAGATAAGAGTTATACGTACTTTACTTACTAAGTTATTGATCAAAAGCACCTTCTAATAGATTGAAATAGCTTGCCTTAACTCCTCAACCCTTCTTCTCTCTTTCTCTTATGTGTTTCTAAATCTTACTCCTTTGAAATTTCTAAAATTTCATGACTTAAGAAATAATTTTCTAGTCCATATGCTACGATGCATATAGCACAAGCCACGATGTATGGCATAGTGAGATTTATTCTCACTACGTGTACTTGCTCTGACCCAAAATTCACTCTTTCCACCTGTATATGTGTATACAACATTCCAACAAGTCAAATTACTAAGTAATCATCTAAATCTCTAATCCCATACAAATTACAACTTTACCCTTAGTTAATAGTTAATTATGAGATTAAGAAATTTAGGATGTTATGTAACATCCTAAATTTCTAATCCTATATCAATAACTGATTAAGAATGAATTAGTGATTTAATGTAGGATTAGGGTTCCAAGTGGTGTAGTGTTATATTGACTCATTGGGGTGTTATGTGAACAGATATGAGTAGAAGAGTGGAGTCCCAAAGTGAAATGTTTGAGCATAGTGAGAATTTTCCTCACTGTGCCACGCACCGTGGTGGGGGATTGATGCACCGCAGCACATGGTGCAAAACTTTAATTAATAAGATATGTCCAGCTTGTGGAAATAGAAAGGAGAAAACATGAGAGAAGAGTTCAGACATAGAGAAGAGGGGAAGATCTACTAAGGCAAGCAAAATCAAGAGTAAGGATGATGTTTCTAACCTGTTACTTATTGAGTAAGTCATGCACTACCTTAACCTTTGAATCTACCCTATTTTTACTTAATTCTAACTAGTGAGAAATTAAATTCAAAATTTTTAAGAGTTAGTTTCTTACTCTATAGTAATAGAAAGGTTTTTTGGAACTAAACTAGTGCTTTGTGATTGGTTGGAGTTGAAATGAGAAAGTTTTGAAGCTGTAGGCAAGATTTGCCCTAATTTAGAGAGAGTAGTGAGAGAAAATTGCTAGTAAATGTTAAAGCTTGAAGTGAGAGGTAATTTGTAGTAATAGGCATAATCGAGTGTGAAATGTGGATTTGATAGCAATTAAGTGCTTAAATGTGATAATTAGCACTTTTGTCAATATAAAGATTGACTCTGAATGCCAATTTTGTCTAGATTCTAGTGAATGATGAGGTAGATAAGTAGAAAGAGATTTAAGTAAGGAAGTAACACAAGTAAACCTTTCTAGCAAACAAGAGGGTTGAGGTAATCATATAATTTATTGTGCTTATTAACTATTATAACTATGTAAAAGTAAATACAAAATGAGAAAAAATGGTTTTATGAGTTTTGTGCATGATTTGTTATTAACAATGGTTTTGCAAAAAAAATGGTTTTAGCATGAACATTAGGTTTGAAATGCAATTTTAAAATATATATACATATATATATGTTGTGACACTATATATTGTAGAAATATGGATGAGTAGTGATAATTGTGAAAGAGCATGATCATAGGGGGTGGGGAGTTCACCTAGGATAGGTAAGGATGTATGTATGGAGATATGTGAATAAAAATCCATAACAGTCCGGCTGGCACCATAGGATACCTGGTGCAACATTATACAGGCTATTACAATAGGTAATCCGATACAGCATAATATATCACAATGGGACATCCCGCAGTCTGGCAACTCCCTAGTGCCTGTTAGGGTACAGTTAAGAGACAACGACACCTCCATCACAAGTATGTGAAGAGGGAAAACCTTAGTCCATAGGTGGGTTAGATTACCTTTAACTGGGTGTTTCTACCACTGAAAGTGTGCTTGGGTTAACAAGTGGTTGATCCAAGAGAGCCTATAGTTTTGTATTAGGGAGCTTTTGAGAAGTGATGGATAGATGATCATGCTAAGGTGTAAAAGTCTTTGAAGTATGATTTATATGTGGAAACAATGTTTTAGCCATCATATACTAATATAAATGCTATATTATGTTTTCATTACTTTAACATAGTTATTTGTGGTAATAAGCATTTGATGAACTATATTGATTATTGAGATTTTTTTCTCACCCATGGTTGTTTACATTTTTTAGGTTCTAGTGTTAGTGGTTTAAAGGAAAAATATATAGGTTGAGTTAACATCTCTAACCTAAGTCTTTGTAAGAATTGGTGTAATTAATTTCTTACTAGTGATTGTAAATATGTATATAAGTTGCCTTAGGAGTTGAGAATATGCATATTATATGTGCTAATAGATTATGCTTGAAGTGGATAGATAGTGAATTGGCCTTGTCTGGATTAAAGAAGTGAAAATATGATTTCAGCCAAAAATGTAAAATGGGCGATTTACATGCCAAATGTGTGTATGTGTGATATATTATGTATGTGTGTGGTCAATTAGGTGTGTATTGTCCATTTCGATATGGTCAAGACCTAAAAAATTACTAATGACAAGTGGTTTTGAATTGAGATACTTAAGTGGCAAAATTTTGGCAGGAAATGGTCAAATGCACTTTGGTGTCTAATTTTTAGATATAAATATTAGATTGAGTTGAAACTAGTGTCATTAGTTAGATTTCAAAACAAGTTTCGTGTGGAAACTTGAACCATTCCAATCAGAACGGATGTGGAAATGGTGTGCATATGAATTTTATTAGAAACTATCATTTAATAGAAATTTAGGTGTGTGCGTCATGGCATATATACCCGCATGTTGTGGTGCATGCACAGCACAGAGCGAGTAACTATGGCTTCTATGCCATATGCTGCGGCACATGTGGCATGAGTTACGGCATATGGTGTAAAATTTTACTTTATTTCTTATATGCACATGTTTCTTTTGGTATTCAATACTTGAATACTTGTTGCTTCCGCTGTGTATGTGTTTTGTGGGTACGTTTTATAACCTGAGTGATTATAAAATTATTTGAAGTCCTTTTGAGATCCTAAGGCTTTTAATGTTTTCAAACTAAATAATTTCAAAGTGATTAGATTAATTATAGTGGAGTGTATGGTAATGTTGGTAAAGGGCATTATAATAAAGTTAGTATCAGTTTTTAAGTTTTGAGATCTAGCCATATGCTTCATTGTGCATTCATCCTAATGGCAACTTATATATCATTCATTACAACTATTCTTTCCTTTTTGCTTACTCTTTGTGTTCCTTTCATCCTAAGAAAGGAGAAAATGAGAAAAAGAGGTACTTGAGCTACACATACCACTCAAGTGTCTAGGTGTCTGGTAGAAGATGTACCTATACCTGAGGTTCAACTGGATGTGCCTTAACAAGCTAATAAAAAGAGATGGCTTGTTTAGAAGAGCTAAGAGATATGATGATTAATATCTAGAAACTATAAGAGAGCGTGATATCTTACTTGGGGTAAAGATCAAGCAGAGGAGAAAGAAGATCAAGAGAGACTGGTACCAAAAAAAGCTCATAGCAGACCTGAGCTGCCTCAAGCTTTGAGTAGTAGACAGATTATGGGAATTACTGTTGACCCACTATTAATCGAGCTTGGAAAGACATATGTAAGATTCAGTCCACCAATATTTGATAGTAATATGAGAGAAGGAGAAGCCAAGCAGTAGATGGAACGCCTTGAGACAATATTTGAGGTGGCAACTTATACTTCAAAGAAGAGAGGGACCTTAGCCACGGTTTACTTGATTGGAGCAGCTAGGAGATTGGTAGGATTTTGTAAGGCCATCTGGTAGTGTACGATATACATGGGAAGAATTCAAGAGGGTGTTCTTCAACTATTACTTCTTAGCATCTTTTGTACCGAGAAGGAGGAAGGTTCACACATTTAAACAAGGGGATTTGGATGAAGAGGAATTCATAAAGAATTTAATAACTTCTCAGCCTATTTTACATATTTACAGTATCATAATGATACTAAGTGGAAGGCAGAATGGTTTCTAGAAAAGATGCGTCTAGAGTGTAGGTACGAGATTACTTTATTCGACATCACTACTTATGAAGACATGTACCATAAGTTGAGAACAACTGTGAAGAGAGGTAGAGAAGTAAAGGCTAAGAAGAAGAAGAGGGATAGTATGGGAAGATTATACCTTCTCTAGGTCCGTTAGGTGGTATATTGAAGAAGCCTGTGTATAGCTTGAGTAGTTTATAGCGCTTCTGGGAAAAGGAGTTTTAGTAGAGAGGTTCTCAAGTCTGATCAGTTCCAAGATGGTTCTATGCAGAGGAGTACTAGGGTCAGACTTAGACCTCTATAACTTTCAAGGCAAGCCTTGAACACCACCAGCTCCTACCTTTAATACTAGAAGGTCACCCTAGTAACAGTATTTGTGGTAGATTCACGCGAGAAGATGTTGGTCTTATTTCAAGTATGAAAAGCTAGGCCATATTACAAAGTATTGTTCGAAAGGTAGAGTTGAGATGATAAAGCAGCGATCTACGGTTTTGGGATGAGCATTTGGTGTGATGCAAGAAGAGGCTAGAGCATCTCCGAACCAAGTCAAAGGTATCATTATGTCCACTATAATAGAATAGAAGCATTATTTGATTTTGGAGCTAGACATTCCTTCATTTAGAAGAATGCGTAGACAAGCTGAAGCTAGAGCTGAAAGAGTTACCTATATTAATTAAAGTGATGACACCTTCTGGGCCCTCAAGTATTACTGGCAGAGCATGTCCAGAAAGTTGAAATTGAATTTAAGGATTGAGTATCTATGATTAATCTAATTTGCATTCCCATGAAAGGGATTGATGTAATAGTTGGCATGGATTAGCTAGCTGTTAATAATGCTATGCTAGACTATGCTAGGAAGCTAGTATCTTTACAGTGTTATTGATAGGAACTAGTTTTTACTGAGCAGGTCAGATTCTTATCAGTTGTGCAAGCTGAGAAGCTGATCAAGCAAGGGTATGATACTTGCATGGTGATTTGTGCAGCAAGTAGCATTTTATGACTAGGGTATTGAGAAGATTAGAGTGGTAAGTGAATTTCTCGAGGTATTTTTTGATGAGATGTTTGGATTACCTTCGGAAAGAGAAGTTGAATTCTTAATAGATTTGGTTCCTAATACAGAATCAATTTCTAAAGCCTCATATTGAATGTCCACCCTCGGAATTGAATGAGTTGAAGAAGCAAATTGAGGATTTTCTTGACAAGGGTTTCATCAAATTAAGTGTATTGCCCTGGGGTTTGTCGATTTATTGTTAGAAAGAAGGATGGTAGTTTCTGACTGTTCATTGACTATTGATAAGATGATAGTGAAGAATAAGTATCCTTTATCCAGAATTGATGATCTATTAGATTAGTTGGCTAGAGCCTCAGTCTTGTCGAAGATTGACTTGAGATCAGGGTATCATCAGTTGAAGGTTTTTGAGAAAGATATACCTAAGACAGCTTTTGATATGCGTTATGGGCATTATAAGTTCCTTGTCATGCCTTTAGTATGACTAATGCACCTGCAATTTTCATGGATTACATGAACTGTATCTTTGGACCATTTTAAACTAAGTTGTTGTAGTTTTCATCAATGACATTCTAGTTTATTCAGAAGATAAGGAACAAATGCCAAGCATTTTTAGATTATTCTCTAGATTCTTATAGAGAACAAGCTGTATGTCAAGCTCAATAAGTATGAGTTTTGGTTTAAGGGAAGTCAGATTTTTAGGCCATGTGGTATCAGCAGATGGGATTTTTGTTGATTCGCATAAAGTTGATGCTGTGTTAAAATGGGAGCGGTCTAGTTCAGTTATGGAGATTTTAAAGTTTTTTGGGATTAATTGGATATTACCGAAGGTTATTTAAAGTTTCTCTCAGATTGCTTCTCTATTAACAAAGTTAACCCAAAACGATCAACTGTTTGTATGAGCTAATAGGTGTAAGACTACATTTAGAAGTTGAAAGAGAAATTAACTACTGCACCTGTGTTAAATAATCTCAAATTCAAGACTGCCATACAAAGTGTACACAGATGCTTCTCTAAGAGGTTTAGGTTATGTGCTAATGCAAGACGGATGAGTAGTGCTTCTGTGTCAAGACAACTTAGGCTATATGAAGAGAATTACCCAGCTCATGACCTAGAACTTATAGCAGTGGTTTTTACGTTAAGATTTGGCATCATTACCTATATGGTTCAGTGTTTAGCATGTACAGTGACCCACAAGAGCTTGAAATATCTGATGGATTAGAAGGAGTTGAATATGAGGTAAAGAAGATGGATGGAATTACATAAGGATTATAACTTTAAGTTGAAATACCCGCTAGGGAAAGCTAATATGGTACCTGATGTGTTAAGTAGGAATATGCTACACATATCTAGTTTGATAGTTCGAGAACATAATCTGGTAAAGTCTTTCATCGATTCTTAATAAGATATACCATTGAAAGCTTTAGTTGGTGCCTATACGACTGTGATCAGTAGTGATTTTTGAAAAAGTTGAGAATGGCATAGCTGGAAGATAAGTATCTTCTGTAGATTGGAGAGCGGTGAGTTCAAAACTTGGCTATAGATTTTAGCTTTAATGATGATGGATTTATGATATACTAAGATAAAACTTGTGTGCCTAGTGATGAAGATTTGAGAAGGATGATTCTAAAAAGAAGCATACTATAGTAAATACACTATCCACCCGAGAGCTAAAGATGTATCAAGATGTGAAATGTTATTGGTGGTGGCTAGGGATGAAGAGAGATGTGTTTGAGTTTGTAGTACAGTGCTTGACCTGTTAGAAAGTAAAAATTGAGCATCAGAGGCCCGACTAGAGCATTATAGCCATTAGGAACATCTAAGTGGAAATGGTATATAACATTTCCATAGATTTCATCTCCGGATTACCAAAAACTTAATCGAGGCACAATGCTATTTAGGTAATAGTTGACCAATTGACTAAGTGAACTCACTTATTAGCCATCAGGATCAGTGATTCTCTAGAGAAATTGGCTGAGATTTATATCCGTGAGGTTTTGTGCATTTACATGTAGTACCTACGGATGTAGTCTTTGATTGAGATCTGAGATTCACATCTAGGTTTTGGGAAGCGTTATAAAGAGCCATGGGTACTACTTTGAAGTTTAGTATCGCTTACCATCGTCTAACTGATGGGCAAACTGAGTGAACTATTCAGACTTTAGAAGATATGTTGCAATCTTGTGCGCTAGAGCTACGTGATAGTTAGGATAGCTACTTGCCATTAACTGAATTTACATATAACAATAGCTATCATTCTAGTATTTAAATGGCCCCATATAAAGCTTTTATAGAAGGAAATGTAGATCACCTTTATGTTGAACCGAACTAAGTGAAAAAAAGCATAGTGGGGCTAGATGTTGTGGACCAGACCACTCAAAGATTAAATTAATACACTAGAAGCTGTTGATAACTCAAAGCAGGTAAAGAGCCATGCCGATCAAAGAAGGAGACCGTTGGAGTTTTTAGTAGGTGATCACATGTTTCTAAATGTTATACTAGTAACAGGAATTAGGAGATCAATAGAGCCAAGAAGTTGACTTCTAAGTTCATGGGTCTATTCGAAGTCTTAGAGAGGATCGGATCAGTTGCCTATCAAATTGCTTTACCTCCACAATTATCTAAGGACTCATAATGTGTTCCACGTCTCTCAACTCAATAAGTACCAACCAAATCCTTCTCATATAATTGAACCTGAAAAGGTGGAGTTATAAGAAAAATGTGACCTACCGAGCAAAACTGGAGCGAATAGTAGATGTGAAAGACAAGCAACTAAGAAACAAGACTATTCAACTAGTGAAAATGTCTGGAAGGGTATGACTCTTGGTGATGCGACCTGGGAGATAGAAGCTAAGATGAGATAGCTATACCCTCAGTTGTTCCCTTAGGTATGTGTGAGTCAGAGTTGTTTCAATTTTAGGGGACAAAATTTTAAAGGAAGGAAGAATTGTAACATCCTAAATTTTTAATCCTGCGTTAATAACTGATTAAGAATGAATTAGTAATTTAATGTAGATTAAGGTTCTAAGTGGTGAAGTCTTATATTGACTCATTAGGGTGTTATGTGAACAGATATGAGTAGAAGAGCAAAGTCTCAAAGTAAAGTGTTGAGCATAGTGAGAATTTTCCTCACTGTGCCACGGTGCATGTGCAGAACTTTGATTAATAAGACATGTCTAGCTTGTGGAAATAGAAGGGAGAATATAAGAAAAGAGTATAGATGTGGAGAAGAGGAAAGATCTGCTAAGGCAAGTAAAATCAAGAGTAAGGATGATATTTTTGACCATGTTACTTATCAGGTAAGTCATGCACTACCTTAAACTTTCGAATCTACCCTATTGTCACTTAATTCTAACTAGTGAGAAATTAAATTCAAAAGTTTTAAGAAGTTGGTTCTTACTCTATAGTAATAGAAAGGTTCTTCGGAACTAAACTTGTAAAATATAATTTCAAATTATATATATATATATGTTGTGGCACTATATGTTGTGGAAATATGGATGAGTAGTGATAATTGTGAAAGAGCATGATCATAAGGAGTGGGAGTTCACCCAGGATATATGGGGATGTTTGTATAAAGATATGTGAGTAAAAAATTCATATGGTCGGGCTAGCACCATAAGACATCCGGTGTAGCATTATACGAGCTATTACTATAGGTAATCCGATATAGCATAATATAAGACTATTACCATAGGACATCCGGGTAGTCTGGCAACTCCCTGGTGCAAGTTAGGGTGCATTTAGGAGTCAACGATGCCTCTATCATAAGTGTGTGAGCGAAAAGGGAAACCATAGTTCATAGGTGGGTTAGATTACCTTTGCTGGGTGTTTCTACCACTGAAAGTGTGCTTGGGTCAACAAGTAGTTGATCCAAGAGAGCTTATGGTTTTGTGTCCAAGGAGCTTTTGAGAAATCAGTAGATAGATGATCATGCTAAGGTGTAAATGTAATGTCCACCTTGACATTACCAAAATTTACCATACACTCACAACAAACAATCATAATTAGGAGCAATGATTCTCCTCAAGCTCACATAATATATATAGGGTAAAACAAATAATATCTTAAAAATAATTTATAGATATTTCAGATCCCATAAAAGCCCTTCATGATCGTTTGAGCACAAACTTAATGATTTATATAGGCATTGGAAGCATGGAAAATTTTGGTAAGTAAAACACTTTAAAGCAGGGCAAAAAAAAAGTCATTTTTGAGTGTTTTGCTCCTACGCCGCGGCTCGTGGTCCATTATGCCACTGCATGTGGCACAAAAAAGGCAAATTTTCTCGTTGTATCATGCGCCGCCGCGCACGTGTCCATGACAGCAATACTGTCATGATAGCTTTTCTAAATAAATTTTGAACGCGTGCTATTTTCGCATCTGATGTCTGATTGGAGTAATTTAATCTCCCATACGAAGCTTATTTGATAAGCTAACTAATGGTACAAGTTTTGTTACGATCTGATACTGTATGAGAATTTTAAACACTAGGATACAAAAGTCAATTTTTAAAGCGATTTTCAAAGCATCCAAGTACCCAAAACTCATAACTTATACCATTAGTCTATTGTGAGGCTGAACCAAGTCTAATGCACCAAAATACACTTGAGTGAGCATTCAAACACATAAAAACATATCAAACACAAAATTTGGCCACTCGATAGCCATTTCACCTAATATGGCCAAAATATCAAATAGTATTTTAGCCTTTATTATCACATCATACATTACAAATATATTATCACCACATAGATCAAATATCCCTTCCACTTGCATTAGTATTTTAGCCCATCACCATAAAAATTGCCATATATTCAAATCATATACAATATTAGGCTAAAATATAAAATAACATAGTATGAAACAAGTGCAACCAATCAAAATGATATGCATTCCTAGTTGGCAACATATAATATCATCCATAAAAGTTGGCAACAATATATAAACGTACACGACTCAAAAAAAATCATGCTTTATAATAAGATTGTAGCTAGTATGCTAGCCCTTGCCTTATTCCTTCCCTGGCTCAGTCTCACTGGTAGAACCTGTAAAATGATACAACTATGGGTGAGATAAAAATCTCAGTAATTAAGATATCTACATTATTAATTAACATGTGAAGTTATAGACAAGCATTAAATCAAGTAAAATAAGCACAACATATAAAATCACCACAGGTTACATGCATGATCCCTAACCATCCGATCTTCCAATACTCTCGACCGAACCGGTAGGCTATTTCACAGAACCAAACCACATGTATGGTCCCTAAGCTCACCATCCACGGTAGGACTACCCGGTTAAGGTGTCCTAAATTATTCTGGACTACTGGTTCCCCTATTACAAGTAATTAGGGTGTTATTACTCCAACACCACATCCTGCGAATGCTAAGGAGCATAGTCTCCAACTCTGCACCTTTTTGGGTATTAAGGATAATAAGTCTCCAAAACCACACCATTTTCGGGCACTAAGGAGAGTAAATGCTGCACTTGGCGTCCTAAGATGCTAGCTTTACCATATGAACTTAATCTTTACTAACTCCACTAGGGTGACCTCCCATCTATTAACATGCCACATTTCACTACATATCTCCCTTGACCATGCATTGACAACTTTCCAAATAAATATAACAAATCTTACCATTTACTTCAAAAATATAGAATTTCACAAACCAATACTCTACTCATTATCTAAAATAGTTAACCTTTATAAATTATACATATATACACAACAAATCATAGAAAAGCAACTGGAGAATAATTTATTCAAGGTATAAATAATGCAAATTATCTAGTTACCTCAACCCTTTTGTTACTAAAAGGGTTACCTGTGGTACTAAATCTCTTCTTGTGTCAAGGTAAGTCTTCCCACACCACAATCTACATCAAAAAGTACTATATGTTAATTTTCAATTAGCACAAGCACTATTAACTACCAATAACCTCCCAATTCTCCCACTTCTCACTCATATTCTCAACAAAGAGGTTTGCAAAGATTAGAATTTGATCACACAATCCCTTGAAGCCTCCCTCTAACTCTCTCACGCATAACACTTAACATCTCAACTTATCACACTTCAAAACCCCATGATCAAGTTAGGGCTTGATCTAACTTTCACTAAACAATAAAGTAGCTTCATATTAAGATTAATAAACTTAAATCAAACCTTTAGAGTCAATAGAAACCTTCAAAACATAGACTTATGGCTTAATCTATTTAAACTAAATTCTCACTCTTTTAAATCCCATGAAAAATGAGATGAAAAGGTAGAGGAGAAAGGTAGAAAACTTACTCAAGAGTTTGAAGGCTCAAATTATCTTCAAAATCCTCCCAAATTGATGCCTTAACAGTGCCCAAAACTTGCCACTTCGTGTTCTAGGTTTTCCACCATAAAACTATCATTTTCTGATCATTTTTGAAATTTTAAGTTGCCTGCTGTGCCATGCACTATAGTGCATGCCACACAAGCCACGAGTCACGATGCAATAAGCAACAAGTTGATTTTTCTCCCCCTGATGCCATCCGACTTGATTCGACTTTCATCCTAACTTAATTTAGAGCCAAATATGACCCAAGAATCTAATTAGCAACCCAAAAATATAATTAAATAAATTAATCATATTTTTAACTAATTTATCCCTTAATTAGTCAATTCTTTTCAGATTTAAAATTTTTAGATGTTACAGTAAGAAGTCTTTGAAACATGATTTATATGTGGAAATAATGTTTTAGCCATCATATACTCTATAGAAATGCTACATTATGGTTTTCATTACTTTAACATGGTTATTTATGGTAATAAGCATTTGACAAACTATATTGATTATTGAGATTTTTATCTCACCCGTGGTTATTTATATTTTTAGGTTTTGGTGCTAGTAGTTCAAAGGGAAAGGATATAGACTAAGTTGGCATCTTTCACCTAAGTCTTTGTAAGAATTGGTGTAATTAATTTGTTACTAGTGATTGTAGATATGTATAAGTTGCCTTAGGACTTGAGCATGTACATAATTTGGTATTTAATGATTTTGAGATCCCTAGCTCTGGTATATGTGTGAATGGATTATACTTGAAGTGGATAGATAGTGATTTAACCTTGTATGGATGAAAGAAGTGAAAATATAATTTTGGCCCAAAATGTGAAATGGGTAATTTACAGGCTAAATGTGTGTATGTGTGATATTGTGTATGTGTGTGGTCAATCAAGTACGTATTGTCCATTTAGATGTGGTCAAGGCCTAAAAAGTGGCTAATGACAATTGGTGTCAAATTGAGACACTTCTATATCTCATACATGGCCAAATCACTATCTATCCACTTTATAAATCTCAATTTAACATACATATACATTCCTCTACTAGCCCATCTAATCATCTCATCATTGACACATATATAAGGGCTAAGGAGTTCAAAGTCATCAAATATATCACAATCACATCTTTATGAATATGCTTGAATCCTATGACAACTTATACATATTCTTGGCTAATAATTTACAAATCATTACACCATATCTTATAAAGACTTAGGCAAGAGATGTCAACTTAGCCTATATCCTTTTCTTTTGACCCGCTAATACTAGAACTTGAAGAATGTAAATAATCACGAGTGAGATAAAATCTCAATAGCCAAATATATTTCATTAAATGTCTATTACAACAAATAACCATGTCAAGGTAACAAAAATCATCTTATAGAATAGATATGTAGTATATCATAATTAAATCATCACTTTTGTATATAAATCACATTTCAAACACTTGTACACCTTAGCATGATCAACTATCCACCTATCCTCCAAAGCTTCCCGATACGAAACCATAGGCTCTCTTGGATCAACCATTTGTTGACTAGAGCTCACTTTCAATGGTAAAAACATCTGGGTAAAGGTAGTTTAACCCACCTATAAACTATGGTTTCTCTCTTCACACACTTATGATAGAGGTGTCGTTAACTCCTAACCATACCCTAACGTGCACTAGGGAGTTACCAGAACGCCTGGATATCCCATGGGAATAGCCCTATAATATGCTATACCAGATTACCTATGGTACTAGCCTGTATAATGCTACACCGAATGTCCTATGGCGTCAGCTAGACCAGATAGATTTTTTACTCACGTATCTCCATACACACATATATCCCCACATATCCTAGGTGAACTCCTACCCCTTATGATCATGCTCTTTTACTATTTCCATTACTTATACACATTTTCCCAACATATAAGGTCATAACATATATATATATATATATATATCATTTAAAATCATTAACCTTTCAAAAACTATTTCACAAACCAATACTTATGCTAAAATCACTTTAAATACACATCATGCGTAAAAATTCTTAAAACAACAAATTCATTATTTTGTGTTTACTTCTACACAGTTATAATAGCTAATAAGCACAATAAACTATATAGTTACCTCAACCCTTCTGCTTGATAGAAAGTGTTATTCATGTAACTTCAACCCTATTCAAGCTCCTTTCTCATGATTCGTGCATCACACATTAGAATTTACACAAAATTGGCAACCCAAAGTCAATTTCTCTATTGACAAATGTGCCAATTATCACATTTAAGCACCTAATTGCTAACATATATACATTTCACACTCTATTACACATATTGTCACTAATTACTCATTTTGAGCTCTAACATTTTCTTACAATTTTCTCTCTCTACTCTCTCTCTAGATTGGGGAAAATCTTGCCTATAGCTTCAAAGCTTTATCATTTGACTCCAACCAGTCACAAAACACTAGCTTAGTTCCGAAGAACCTTTCTATTACTATAGGGTAAGAAATCAACTCCTTAAAACACCCTATTTCAATTTCTCACTATTTTAAACTAAGAGAAAATAGGGTAGAATTGGAGGTTAAGGTAGTACACGACTTACTTGATAAGTAATAGGTTAGAAACACCATCCTTGCTCTTGATTATACTTGCCCTAGCAGATCTCCCCCTCTTCTCCATATCTGAGCTCTCCTCCCATATTTCTCCCTTCTATTTCACGAGCTAGACACTTCCCTATTAATTTAATTTCTGCTCCATGCATCACAATACATCTATCCCCCACTATGGCGTGTGGCACAGTAAGGGAGATCCTTACTATGTGCACATGCTCTACTTTGGGTCTCCACTATTTTAGTCATATCTATTCATATGACATCCTAATGAGTCAATATAACACTTCAATATTCAGAACCCTAATCCTACATTAAATTACTAATTCATTCTTAATCAGTCATTAATACATAATTAGAAATTTAGGATGTTACAGCAGGCACTTGAAAGGGTTGAGCTGCTGGATCGACTCACTATAAGAAAGCTGCATGGTACAGGTCATAAGCTTATCTCATATGTAACCATATTACTAAACCCTTTAACCTGAGATCATTATAGATTCCTACATGATGTGTAACATCCTAATTTTCTAATCTTGTGATTAGTTATTAATTAGGGGTAAAGTGGTAATTAGTAAATGATTAGAGATTTTGATGATTAGTTAATGATCTGCATCATTAGGATGTTAAATGAGCAGATACAGGTAGAAGGATAGCATTTTAGGTTGAATCATGTGTGTGCTGTGAAGATTCTCTTCATTATGCCATGCACCATAGCACAACTTGCATACGAACATGGACCAAAAAATTATCCTCTTAAGTCATAAAGTTAGGGTGAGTTTCAGAAAGGAGAATTTAAAACATATGAGAGAGAGAAGAGAAGGAGGTAAGGTTGGCTAGGGTAAAGGCTTTTGGAGCATTGGAAGGCACTTTTGATTAGTAACTTGTCGGGTACGCTTTGTATAACCTTTACCTTCCATTCTACCCAAATTTCTCTTAGTGTGAGTTATAGAGAAATTGAATCAGAGAAATTTTAGGAGTTAATTTCTTACCCCTATAGTAATAAAAAGGTTTTTAGGAGTTAAATTGAAGCTTTGCGATTGGTTTAGAGTTAAGTGATAGAACTTTGAACCTATAGGCTCAATTTAGCCCTAATTTAATGAAAAATAGGGATGAAAATGGAATAGATGTGAGATGAGATTGTGAAAAGTGATGTGAAGTGGTAATTGAGTGGTCATAAACTTAAATAGACTTAGTGGAAAGAAGTGAACAATCCAATGTAGCTGTAAGCAATGATTTAGTATTTTTGATCAATTGAGTCAATTGACTAATAATTTTAATTGTTTGTAGATTGGCATAATTCTCGTGTAGGTTGAGAAAATATGTGTGTAGGGATAAGTAGCAATTAAGAAAGTCAGATAGAACAATAGAGTCAATGGTACCCCATTGTGTGTATTAGGGGAAACTATAGTTTGAAAGTAAGATAGAACACCTTTAGCTGGATGATTTTACTACTGAAAATGAGCTCAAGGCTAATGCGAGTGTATATTAGTCTAAGGCAAGCCTATGGTCTCAAGTCAGGGTGTTTTAGAGGTTTAATTAGTAGTGATCATGTTATATGTGGAATAGTGGTGAATATAGTGGTAAAAGAGGTGATTTGACATATGTTGTTATGATTTGAAATGAAACACGTGTTATATGCTATGTTTAATGATATATTATGCCATAATTTCTTATAGTTGCATATGATAGTCAATAATAATGAGTTATTCTATTACTGAGATTTTTATCTTACCCTCATAGTTACATTTTTACAGGACAAAGCAATGATTAAGGCAAGAGAAAAGAGTCTGAACTAGCATAGTAGTATTGTTGTTATGGAAAGCTTTAAGTTTGTGTAATGAACTGAACTTTTAGTGGGTAGTGTGTAAATAAGTTTCTAAAGGGATTGCATGCATGTTTTGAGTAATGAATAGTAAAATTGTAGTGATTTTGTAAATCTTCACCTAGATGTATAAATATGTGGTGAAATGATTAACAGGGGCTACAATTTAGTAATAAGTGTGATGTGAATGTGAAAAGTGGTGATTTATAGTGATATTGTTTTAAAAAAGGCCAAGTAGGCTAGTTTATGACAATAATGCAAAATTATATTTATGAAAATTAGCCATTGAGTGGCCAAATTTTGATTTGTGTGTATATGTGTGATATATTGTGGTCAATTAGGTGTGTTAGGTCTTTTTAGACTTAGTTTAAGGCCTAGAATGATCTAATGAGAGTAAAGGATCAATTTAAGCACTTAGGTGAGCAAAATATTTAGAAAAAGTGACTTTTTACACCTGAGTGTCCAAATTTTAATGGGACTATTAGATCATATCCAAACTATCTTATTAGTTAGTTTATAAGATAAGCTATATGTGGGTGCTTGAATCACTTTGATCGAATGTTGTATGTGGAAAAGGTGCACTCTAAAACTTTGTCATTTGACAACAGTAAAATCAAACATGTACACCACAATACATGGCATCTCATGCCATGACATATGATGTAGAAAGGTCTAGGTGTGTGGTTTTATTCCATATGCTATAGCACAGGTGTTATTTGTCATGGCGCATTGCCCTTAATCTAACCTTATTTCTTTGGTTTGAATGCATATGATTTTTTTCTATTGCGTACTACTCTAACATCTTATGATTTCATTGGTTTTGCAAAATGAGTCTTAGACCTAAGATTTTTAAACAAAGTAGTTAATTACTGTTTGGTGTGATTAGTGTGGTGATTTAGTTAACTCTTCCTAGTTTTGAGGGGATATTGGGAGAGGTTACATTTTGGTATCAATTTCATAGTTTTCAAGACCTAATTGTAGTGATTGTTTGATGCATTCTTCTTTAGATATGGAAACTTATTATTGTTCATTACACAACTCTTTCCTTGATGTCCTTGTGTTTATTATTTTCATACTTAGTAAGGGAGAAAATAGTATATGTTATGAGAAGAGGCACTCATGCTAAAAGTGCTATATCTAGATGGGTGAATGAGGTGAAATAGGAACAAGAGTCAGAAGTATAATTAGTTCAACTACAAAGAGATAGAAGGGATGATCTGCTAGAAGAGTTGAGAGATATTGGTGGATATAAAGCAAACAGTTTAGGATCATGATACGATCTTGAGAGGTAGAGAACAAGAGCATAGAGTTGAGGCTCAAGGCACTCTAGTACAAAAGGAAGTATAGAGTAGACCTAGACCATCTCAAGGTTTAAGTAGTAGGCAAGAAGTTCCTGGTACTGATCTATCAATTAATCATGCTTGGAAGACTTTTGTCAGGTTTAGCCTGCTGACTTTTGATAAAAGTATGGGAGAGGGGGAAGCAAAGCTATGGATTGAACAGTTGGAGACTATCTTTGAAGTCATGATCTACACCATTGAGAAGAAAGTTATACTAGCCACAGTGCAACTAGTTAGTATTGCCAAGAGGTAATGGGAGTCGAAGAGGCTAACCAGTAGTATTTGCTTGATTTAGGAAGAGTTCAAAAAGGTGTTCTTTGATCAATATTGTCTAGTCTCATTCAAAACAAAAAAAGAAGAGGAATTCCATGCTTTTAGGAAATGAGATCTAGATAAGGAGGAGTTTATCAAAAGATTCAATGATTTTTCAATATATTCTACCTACCTCCAACATAGCAATGACCCTAAGTGGAAGGCAAAGCAACTGCTAGAGAAGATGAGACCCGAGCACTGGTAACAAATTTCCCTATTTGATGTGACAATAAATGAAGACATGTGTCATAAGTTGAGAGTGGTTGCCAGGAGGGGAAGAGAAGCAGAGGTTGAGAGGAGGTGAGATAGTATGGGGAGGTTCTCATCCCCTTTGCATCCAACAAGTAGAGTCTCGATGAGGCTTGGATATAATGCTGGCAATTCTAGTTCTTTGAGAAGGAAGGGATTTGTCAGAGGATCCCAATCTCGATCTTTGCAGAGTGGGTCAATGCAGAGAAGTGGGGGTGTGAGAGTTAGGCCTCCACAGTCTTCACGAAAAATATCTAATGTTCTAACACCAACTTTGAGTACTGAAAAGTTGCCTCAATGCAGCATTTATGGCTGATCTTATTTGGTAAGACATTGGGCTTGCTTTAAGTATGGCAAGTTGGGTCACTTGGCGAGGCAATATCTAAAAGGCAAGGTTAAGTCAACTGAGCAAAGATCTATTATTCTTGGCTGAGTATTTGCAGTTACATGAGAAGAGGCTAGAGTGTGGAGATTTGATTTGATGATGGAGTTTTCAAGATCGATTTGACTTATATTCCAATAAAGGGAACAGATGTAATTATACCTTTAATCAAGTTCGAAGATGCTCTGGCCTCTTCTTGTATCACACCACAAACTTGCCCTGGAATAGTCAACCACTACTTTGTCACCTCTATTCCACCTTTGGGACAATATTTGGTGATGTGGCTTAGCTTCTATAACCTCCTCCCATAATTGCCAAAACTATATATGTGATACAATTCAAGTCTAGAAAAAGAACTATGATCTTTTGAGTGAACAATTCATTGTTTAAGTATTCTAAAAGCTTTTAAAATGTGCATAAAACATTTAGAATTCATTTATCAATCTTGATAAAGTTTGTAAAAAAGCTCTCACAAGTTTATAAGCTTTCATTTGTAATCTATCTACTCTTTAAGAGATATTTTCTATAAAAGATTCTATAATTCATCTGAAATTTTGAAAAGGAGTTTTTCAAGTGATTGTAATGATTTGCTAAAATTGTAGCAAGGTTTGTTGTTGAGTTAAGACAAATAAAGTCTAAGGAGTTGTATTGTGGTAACAAGTACCTATTGAAGCTTGTGAGTTTAGTTGAAAATCTCAAGTATGATCTTGAGGATTGGACGTAGGCC
Source organism: Prosopis cineraria (assembly GCF_029017545.1). Lineage (NCBI taxonomy): Eukaryota > Viridiplantae > Streptophyta > Magnoliopsida > Fabales > Fabaceae > Prosopis > Prosopis cineraria. The sequence continues at coordinate 22,772,573 of NW_026555335.1, forward strand.
AAGCTTGGGTTGAAATAGGATAAATCTTATGTGTATTATCTCTTTCCTTTTTACTCAAGTCTTTTTACTCTTTAAGCTTTCAAAAAATTTTAGTGTCACCCAATTCACCCCCTCTTAAGTGTCAGCCTATCCAACAATCAAGGTCTAAGAAGCCTTTTCAGAGGATTTCAAAAACCTTGTGGTAACTTTAAGTATGCATATATCTCACAATGTGTGACCAAGTTTCTTAGTTCCAGTCTAAAGTTGATCCTTGTTGTCTTATTTCTATCTTTTGTGTGTTTATTTTTGTTAATTTCGTCTTTAAATTGCTTGAAAGTTTGTTACTAATAGGGTCATATATAGATGAAATCCTGTTTCTCTAAAGCTATTGACCAATTTGTGTAAAATTCACAAAATGATTGAGGAAGCATTTTAGGATAAAATTTTTATAACCGTATCCTCTATATCTTGGATATATCTTGGAAAATTTTTAAGATATTTGGACATCTGGATTTTCTTCTACAAAATTCACAAGTTCACTGCCTCCAAGAAGCAAATTGTAGAGTTTCTAGAACATGCACAGTGCCTTTAATTAAGCATTTCTAACTCTCTTCTCATTTATTTTTGGTGATATATGTTTATGCATTTACTTGTTTGGTTTGTTGAGTCTAAAAAGAATTAAGAAAAATTTCCTTCACTTTTGTGGTGTAATTTAGTCAATTTTTTTTCTAGTGTCTAAAGCCATTTGTAGTTTGCATTTTCTTGTTTGAGTCTTGTGTTGTTTTGTTTGTTTTACTCTTAACTGAATTATTAGTTTATGACCCATGCTAACCCTAAAACATTTTTTGAAGTAGAACCTAAAATTGAAAGAACTCTATGGAAACTCAAGAGCTCACAACCTAAAGTTAATATCATTTAGTGATCAATTCATTAATAGGTAAGGTAGATCTACTTATAGATCAAGGTAATGTTTAAAGCAATGCCAAGGGTTAGGAAACAATAATAGTAATAATAGGAATGTGGGTCATAACTTGCATGATAATGCTCACATCAATAGGGAATTTATAGGAATGCACAATCCTCAGGATGAGAGATCCAATTGGCAATTAACTTCTTCCAATTGGAATGATAATCCTTATAGGTTGTACTTGACTCCTAATGTAAACATGTTTGAACTTAAACCTTCATTGCTCAACTCTTTGCCAATGTTCTATGAATTATCAAGTAAGGATTGTGATAGATTCCTATACACTCTATTTCTTGTGTGTAATACTATAAAGCCTATTAATGTGAATGTTGATGATGTGCAAGTCAAGGCTTTTGTCTTCTCCATTAAAGACCTAGCCAAATAGTAGTATTTCAATTATTCCTCCTATATTAGAGTCTTTACTTGGGCTAAACTTAGTGTTGAATAAGGCTGACACTTAAGAGGGGGTGAATTGGGTGACACTAAATTTTCTGGATAGGTAAGAAGAATATAAGAGAGATACAAGAAGTAAAAACTTTGACACCAAGGATTATCCTGGTTTAGCCTAAAACTTAGCCTACATCTAGTTCTCAAGATCACCCTTGATTTTTTTCAACCATAATTACAAGCTTAAGTGGGTTCTTGCAACTTCAGTACAACTTACAAGACTTGACTAGTGTTATTTCAATTTAACCAATTTTGCTATAACTAGCAAGTTGTTATAAATCACTTGAAAAATATCTTTTCAATAATTCAAACTTTGATTCATAGAAAAGTTCTCTCAAAGATAAACTCTCTTGTAAAGAGTAGATTTAATACAATGGAAGCTTAAGAACTAGTGAGAGCTTTTGCACAAAGTTTATTTAGAATATTAAATAAATGAATGTAAGACATTTGATGTGCAAATTGAAAGTTTTCAAGAATGTTCAAACTTGGAATAGTTCACTCAATGATCAAAATTCTCATTCTAGACTTGAATTTGTCATATATATAGTTTTGTAATGTTCAGACTGTTGGAATAGTGATGTAGCCATTGGTGACATTTCTTGTGCGTAACTAGAAGATTCACATGTGAAATGAAGCTCATGAAATTTCTAGTCAAGTATATATGACAATTCAAGTATGAACACTAAAATGACTCACGTATGATTTGTAAGGTGAAAGATACATATAATTTCAGGTGACAAATCAAGCATGGTTCCTTCAGACTCTTACGCGTGAATTAGCTAGCAGAATGTGAAACTCAATCTAAGTGATCAATCATGTGTGGAACATTTTAAGTGTCACCCATGAAATGGTTAGTTACAAAACCTAAGCCTTTTTATGATAAACGTGTGAACAATGTGGCAATTGAGGATATCAGATGTGAAAATGGGATGTGTTTAAAGTTCATCCTGAAAAACTGTCATGATAGCATTTTATTGTCATGGACACGTGCACCGCGGTGCATTGTGCACAAACTGTGACACATGATACAATAGCTAAATTTCCCTTTCTATACTACATGCCATGGCATATGGACCATGAGCTATGGTGTATAGACCAAAATACTCAAAAAATGACATTTTTGGCCCTGTTTTGAAGTGTTTTGCTTCTCAAAACTTTTCATGCTTCCAACACCTTTATTAATCATTAAGTTTGAGCTCATACTACAAATTTGAAAGGTTTTTATAGGATCCTAAATATTCTAAAATTATTTTTAAAAGGTTATTAGCTTTAACCTTTATATATATAATGTGAGCTTAGGAGCAATCCTTGCTCCTAATTATCATTATTTATTGTGATTGTGTGGTGAATTTTGGTAATGTCAAGGTGGACATTACACAGTTCCTTCTAATCCACTAAGTACTTCAAACCATTGTGGTCACTAAATACTTTAAACACAGACCCATAGAGATAGTGTCGTTAAATTTTCAAGGCAAAAACTACTACTGCTAGCTCCAAATAATGAGTCGAGTAATTCTCCTCATGCAGTCACAATTGTCTTGAGGCATAAATAGCAACCCTTTTATCTTGCATCAGGACACACCCTAAACCCTTCAATGATGCATCCGTATCAACCATACATGGTAATTGAGGATTAGGAATAACCAATGCTAGAGCAAACATTAGTTTCCTCTTCAACTCTTGTAATGCCGATTCACATTTATCAGTCCACCATATATCTGACCTTTCAAGTCAACGTAGTTAATGGAGACACAATCTGTGAGAATCCCTGAATAAATCACTAATAGTAGCCTGCTAATCCCAAGAAACTTCTAATCTCTATTACTGAGGTAGGCAATTCCCATTTCAAAACAACATCCACCTTGTGTGGATTCATAGCAATCCGTTCTGCCAACACCACATGACTAAGAAATCTCACTTCTCTCAACTAAAACTCGTATTTGTTGAGTTTGGCATACAGCTTATTGTCCTTTAAAAGTTGTAGGATAGTATGAAGATGCTTCGTATGCTCTTCTTCACCTCTTAAGTTAATTAGAATATCATTAATGAATACCACCATGAACTTATCCAGATAAGGACGGAAGATTCTATTCATATAATCCATAAACATTGCTGGAGCATTCGTTAATCCAAATGGCATCACCAAAAACTCATAGTGGCTATATCTAATGTGAAAGGTAGTCTTTGGTACTTCCTCAACCTTAACTCATAGCAGATGATAGCCTGATCACAAGTCAATCTTAAAAACACGCAGCTCCAACTAGTTGATCTAGCAAGTCATCACTTCTGGGTAATGGATACTTGTTCTTGACTATCACCTTATTCATCTGTCTGTAGTTAATACACAATCTCATACTGTCATCTTTCTTCTTTACAATTTCTCTATTTGTTTCTTTAGCTCTACTAACTCAGATGAAGACATTTGATACAGAGCTTTTGATATGGGTTCTATTCCAAGCATAAGGTCAGTAGAAAATTCCACCTCTTACTCAAGCGGCAATCCAAACACTTCTTCTGAGAATGCTTCAGAAAATTCATTCACCATTTTGATCCTCTCGATTCCTCTATCATAAGTAGCATGAACAAAAAAGAATACCATATATGCCTAACAACCTTGTTGAATGCACTTTTCTGCTTGCACTACAGAGAAGAATCTTGACTGATTGAGTTTCATTATAGTACAGTATATACTGGCAATAATATTATCTTTCTTACATAATCTAGTGTTGCATTGTTTGCTGACAACCAGTCAATACCTACTATTATAGAATCCCAATCATAGGTAGACAGATCAAATCAATGGTGGTTGATCTATTCTCAAATCTCAAATCAACACCCAAATAAGCATGGTCAATTCTTATAGAAATTCCCATAGGCATAGACATAATAATAACATATGACAAGGTATACATAGACAATTTCAACCTCAACACATAGTCATCAAAAATGCAAGAATAAGTAGTACCCGAATCAAATAAAGTGTTTATATCATAGTTATGCAGAGAGATCTTACCTTTAATCAAATTTAAAGATGCACCTGCCTCCTCCTGGGACATGAATACCCTCCCAGGAATAGTCGATCTTTACTTTATGGTACCCACTCTACCCTCTTCACAATATTTGGCTATGTGCCCTGTCTTGCCACACTTAAAGCAAGCCCAACACTTTCCCATATGGTATCTCCCATACATCAAGCACTGAAGGGTTCTGGCCATGTTAAGAGTCGGTATTGGCACTGTAGAAGCCTGTTAAGATGGCTGTACACCACTAGCACTATTTTTTAGCCCACTGCTCCTTTGGAAAGAACCTCAAGACTGTGATGCCCTCTAAAAGGTCTTCTTCTTCCTAAAGCTCCCAAAACTACCAAACCTAAAATTAGCTCTCTCCACCAATAGGGCAAAGTGACTGTGAGAATTTGCCTTGACTATCCCTTCTCTACTCAATCTCTGCCTCTTTGCCCCTTCTCATAGCTATTCTTAGCTTGTTGCACATCTCATCATAAGATGTGATCTCAAACAAGGCCAACTGTTGTCAGTGCTCAAGCCTAATCTTCTTGACTAGTCTCTCAGCGTTCCATTTTGAGTCATCATTTCCTATGAGATAGGTAGAGTACTTCAACAATTGATTGAATTTAACAATAAAAGCTTCTTGATCAAGATTTCCTTGCTTGAATTTGTGGAACTTAGCCTCTTTCTCTGCTCTAAAGGCCATTAGGAAGTAGAAGTTGAAAAACCTCACTTTAAACTCATCCTATGTCCACATAACTCTACTTGTTCAGTCTCACCGACTTCCACCAATGTTTAGCCTCTTTTACAAACAATACAGAGGCCAAAGTCACCTTTTGCTCCTCTGAGTATGGCACAACCTTAAAGATTGTTTCAATTCTCTCGATCCACTCTTTAGCTTCACCCTCTTTCATCGTCCCATCAAAAGTAGGTGGATGAAACTGTGAAAAACTCTTCCATACTCGATCCATGGAATTCTATGAACCATTACCACCCACAGCTCTAGATTACTTGGGTGTGCTCTCCTTATAAGCTTCATCTTCTTCTTCATACATCTCTTCTTCATTCTCAATGGTTCTGCTATCACCCCTCGCTTTATCATTCTAGGGTACACCTTAATCCCACACCAAATTACGTATTTCTTGTATCAAATTCCTCATCTCCAATAGTGAGGCCTAATTACCCTATAGCTCATTCATCAGTTGTTCCAAGTTATGACCAACCAGAATGTGATTCTCTGGTGGTAGTTCATTAGCCTTTGGTACCACATCTGTATTAGATGGGTTACTACCCGTAGTAGTTATGGCGGTTCTTCTTTTTGCCATCCTCTCTCCCCTCTTAAGGATGGAAGTAACCACACAAAGAGTGAGTGTTAAATTAGATAACTATGCAAAGGGAAGGTAAGTGTAACGAATATATATGCCAACTTCTAGATATGAATGCAACAAGCACGACATTCTAACACAAGAATCACACATACCATTCTTGGAATGCTTGAAACTGATACCAAATTATAATGTCTGCCTTGACATTACTAAGACAACTCTCATACACGCCGTTGTGATAACTAAGATAAAATCCCATAAAGAAGTTATCACAACCCAGGGGTTTAAAGGTTAATTAGTTTAAAACAATGGGATCCCAAGAAAATCCTTTTCAAAATATTGTTGTTTGAGCTCAAACCATGATTTAAAAATCAATTAAAAACAAATACAGAAGCACGAAAATCAAACCACTTCAAATCAAGCTAAAAAAAGCCATTTTTTTTTAAATCTAGCTCGTCCACCAAAGCATAAGCTACACCCGCCACAATGGATGGCATAGAGGGATGTGTCCCTTGAAGGCTACTTGTGCCACAGCATGTACCTATTATCAAGACAGTAGATTGCTATCGTGACAACTCTTTGAACTTCTAGAGCACGCCATTTAGCCATCCGATGTCTGATTTGGGCATTCAAGTATTCACATGGAGCTCTTTGAGCCCTCTAGCTAATGGCATTGGTCTTAAACTCCAATAATAATCCATTTAAAAGATGGATACCTAAACCCAAATTGGCTCATGTTTACCTCAAAACACACATAAAGGTGTCTAACTCATAATGAAAAATGCCATTAACCCCGGAGACACTTTGACCACCTCAAATGGACTACACACAACATGACAATTCATTCTTATCACATAAATAATCATTCATACTCAAAATGATCACCAAACTCCCATTTGGCAATAACACAAATGGGTAGATGAAATTTAACACACATATCAACTAGGTCGTTTTAGCACTTAAATCACTTCAATTATGTCACTTGTGATTAAAACTTGGCTAAGTGCACACAACATAACCCTTGGACTAAGATATGCACACTTATCATAAATTCATACAAGTGATATTCCAAAACAATGTCATGTTCCTAAGTTGGAATTATATATTGACAATATTCATTACAAACCTAAAAGAGAAAGGGAAGAGCTATAGTACAATGCTTTTCACTCTTCAGACGCCCCTTCCTTTCCTTTGCCCTTACTGAAGTCTTCACCTATAAAATATAACTATGGGTGAGATAAACATCTCAGTAACCAATATAGTTTATCAAATGCTTATTACCACAAATAACCATGTTAAAGTATCAAAACTAAGGTAATATCATGTATATCAAATTATAAGATAAATTCATCTTTTCATAACATTTCCATACAATTATACACTAGCATGATTATTTAACCATCGGACCTCCAATGCTCCTTGACATAAAACCATAAGCTCTCTTAGGTCAGCCACTTATTGACCTGAGCACACTTTCAGTGGTAGAAACACCCGGCCAAAGGTAATCTAACCCACCTATGACTATAGTTTTTCCCTCTTCACACACTTGTGATAGAGGCATCGTTGACTCCTAATTGCACCCTAACAGGTACTAAAAAGTTGCTAGACTACTTGGATGTCCTATAGTAATAGTCCTATAATATGTTGTACCAAATTACCCATGGTACCAGCCCATATAATGCTACACCGAATGTTCCATGATGCCAGCTTGACCATATGAATTTTTCACTCACATATCTCTACACACGCACATCCTCACATATCTTGGGTGAACTCCCACCCATATGATCATGCTTTTTCACACTTATCACTGCTTATCCACATTTCCACAACATTTACTTTCATATCATATATATATGTACATATCCATTAAAATCAATGACTTTTCAAATTCCATTTCACAAACCAATGTTCATGCTAAAAATCATTTTTCAGTATCAAATCATGCACAAAATTCTTAAACAACACATTCATCACTTTGCATTTACTTCTATATAGTTATAATAATTAATAAACACAATAAACTATATGGTTATCTAAACTCTTTGTCACACAAAAGGTTTACCATGGCTCAACATTAGATCCACACGTTTTATACGCACGATGTAACTCAAGCAACGTTCAATCTACACAATCAAGTGACAATCATCAATTATCAATCCGGATAGCCTCGAATTCACTAAGTTCTAAGTATTCATAATACTCAAATTCCTTTTCTAATAACACCAACCATTCCCAAACATTCTTACCATCCTATTAAACATCCCAACACACCAAAATCACTAGCCAATTCCCCACATTGTCTCAAAACCTCTAGATTATGCTTAGGGTTCATCCAAACCCTAACCAAAAATCTCAAATCACTATAAAAATCATAAACTTATGGTTACAAGCTTGATTTAACTCCCCAAGTCCTTAAATAAAACAATGGGTTCGATTTAAATCCAAGGGAACTGAGATCAAAGCCCCTTACCCTAAATGTCCAAATTTTTGCATATGAGGGAGAGGGAGAAGAAAGGAAAGCTTCCCTAATGTATATGAAGCTTGTAAGGCCTCCAAGATCACATTGCAAGCAAGCCCTAGTATCCATAAGCTTTTCTTTGTCACAGCTCTTGTGTGCACCCTTTCCACTCTTTTGATTTTTAATCTAGTTCACGATTTAATAAGTGTAGATTTTGCATGCACGTTGCGGCACATTGACACGCCGACCACCGCATATGGCACAGAAAACCACACTAAAATTTAAACTCATTTCCAAGTCATGGCCTGCTTAAACATCAACTTAGCCTTCTCTTAAGGCTGTCCAAGATTCCAAAAACTATATTAGTCTCTCATAAACCTCATCAATCAAGAATTTATCTATATTGATCAAATTACCCTTGAAAACATTGACAATTATTAATTGAAAAACTTAAGATGTTACATAAAGGGGGTGATCTTGAATAAAAAAGTTTAATTTTTCCCTAAAGTTTATTAAATGAGATATAAATGTTACAATGGCATGTTAAATCAGAAGTCATCATGAGATGAATGATAAACTTTCGAATCTCCTAAACATCCAGTGATATGATCAACGAAGAGTTCAAATCAAACAAGATTGGAGTAATTGTAGTCCTAGCCATAATAATAGGGATTCCTCTTTTCTCTTTAGGAGCCATAGAAATTTTATCAATTACAACAACTTTAACATATAATGATTACAACCAAAGCAGTTAAGTTGCATATAGATTAAAAGAAAATGTTCAATGTAATAGAAGCATTAACTTAATAAATATAAATGTAATATATTTGATAGGCTAGCACCTAAGAGAGGGGTAAATTGGTAGACACTAAATTTTTCTATAGAACTTTAAAGAGAGATGATAATGAACGCAAAGAGTAAGGATATTTGACATGAGAGATTTATCTTGGTTTAGCCTAAAACTTGGCCTATGTCCAGTCCTTACAAAATCACCCTTGAGACTTTCAAGCAAACTCACAAGTTTAAGTAGGTGCTTGTAGCTTGTACAACTCACAAGACTTGACTAGCCTTGTATTAACAATCCAACTGACTAGTGTTTGTCTTAATAATCTAACCTTGCTACAACTAGCAAGTTATTACAATCACTTGAAAAATATCTTTCTAAGATTTTAGCTTCTTTACAAAAACAAAGAACTCTCAAAGATAAACTTTCTAGAAAGAGTAGATTGAGTACCAACTCACTATCATGTGTGAAATGGTTGGTTTCAAGACCTAAACCATTTTGGAAGACAAATCATGCGTGGAATACTCTACCTCTCATGCAAGAAATGGCTAGTTGCAAAACCAAGCCATTCTATTGGACATATCACTTATGGAAGTAATGTTCATTCAAGCGAGCATTACATGATTAAAATGACTACATTACAATGGATGACAAATCATGCAAGTTTACAAGACAAAACAGGCTTGAATGGACTCACTTAGGCAAAATGTGTTCAATAAACTTAGTGACAAAACACATGTGAACACTTTCCCTTTCAAGCATAAAATGACACTACTTAAAATGCAAAGGAACACAAGGTGACAATTCAAGCATGCTTACACAAGGATAGCTTGCATGAATTAGAGCACATAAGCTTCAACAAGGCATCACACAAACACAAGTAACAAATCACATGTGGATCACTACTCAATTAGGCATGAAACGCTAGTTAGTATGCCTCAAGTAACATATTATGTGTGGGACCATACTAAATTACTTGTGAAACATCATACAATAAAAAACTCAACCTCTATGATCCAATTCAAGCTAGAATGACATTACACCCAAGCTTGAATTAACTAAGACAAGTTCTAAAATGCACATATAAGATTAATGAGCCTAAAACAATGCATTCGTTTTAAGATTGATAACATGTGATTAAGCTCTCATAGTTTTCACATTGAATCTAAGAGAAATAAATAACTTATCTTATATATCTTCTTCTTCTCTTAATTCTTCATGCTTTTGAAGGTTTTGTCTCATTCATGACTCTTTATATATCTGCACAATCAATACACACCTCTTCGCTTAGTTTTGTAATCATCAAAATATATGAACCAACATAATAAACACCTAAAGGTTATAACATGAAGCATCAAAGCAATGACAAAGTCCTAGAGTAAGCCATGATTAAGACCTATAATAATTTGAATATGGCCAACAAAAGCAAGGTATAATAGTTACAATGTTTTCATGGTTGAGAAAATGAATAACTCACTTAATCAAAATCAATAAAATTGGTTTGAAAATTCAGTGTGAATCACAATATATTTCTTTATGCACATGCCTGCTGTCATGTCTTTGGAAAAGCATTATAATCTGCATTACAAAAGAAATCCCCAAAAAGAAATAACATCATTTAAATGAGCACATGTAAATCAATTATAATAGATAAGTTGTAGATATCATAAACCAAATCAAATATGCTATAATTATCATTTAAAAAAATTGAAAATGAAGGAAAATCATTAAAAAGACAAACAAATCAAATATAATATTTGAAGTTTCTATAAAGCACTCTTTACAACATATACTCTATTCAGATCGATGACACAAACAATACTTGCTTAAATGCTTTAATCTCCATTGAGCACTCCATGCACATTTTCAAAAGATTTTCTACAAATCACATGTAAACTATTGATAACTTTAAAACAAAAACTCATTTGCATAGGATTTTTAGTATTTGAACTATATAATAAATGAAATTCTAATACTTTCATAAATGAAAGGAACTAAATTTGGAAAGGAAAAAAACATGCTATTGAGTGCTTGTTTGCCTACTCTTTCCACCAAACTTACAAATGCCTACAAAGATAACCATTGGCCTAAACTTTAGAACCCTAGGAGTCTCCCACACAATCATGGTGGGAATTGAAGATGAATACCAATTGTAGCCTAGTGGTAGAAGCACAAAAATAAGTTCAAGTGTTTTAGCTTAAAAAGAAATAAATCAACTAAGTGAAATGAAAACATAGACTACAGGATATGCCAATTAAGTACAATGAGAGCAGTAAAGTTAAAATAGCCTGTATAACCTAAACAGCATGTTGCTATCTAAACTTGAAAACAACAACTTCAATTTTAGTGGGAAAATAAAACCAATATTCACAAATAACTAATACCACAGACTTATAGTCTAACGAATAACTACAACATATACCTTAGGACACAATTGTTCCTACAATAGGATTCTTCTGTGGAAATTTTTGAATAATAGTAATTCTTACTGCTAGTTTCATTGGCCATAATAGTACTCATTAAACAGAACACCAAAAATAACAAAAAAAACTCATTGACATGCGTGCTGTAGCCAGTATTTATACTACAATACACCTAGCCCTCGCTTGTAAGAAATGTCAGGATTGAAGAAGTAGCTAAGGGATAAGGGGGTGAAGACACTAAAACAAAGGGGCATGTCTTATTGACACCATTTTGACTAATCTTCTGTAACAAATTTAATGTCTACTAGTATAAGAAAAGGAGGAAGAAAGCATTTTTCCTGAGTGATGGCAACAAAATCCCAATCTTTACAATAATAGTTGAGAGAAGAAATAATATCTTAACTATCACATTCAAAAGCCACTGGATCAACATTCATAGATTTAACCATTTCTAATTCTTTTTAAAGTAAGGCAGCTTCAGCCAAATAATGAAGAACAAAAATCCATACACACTACACTAGTATAAAATCTAGAACCACACTACTAACCCTAAATATAGACACCTATACCAGCCTCCCTCATGTTATTAGAAAATACATTATCCAAGTTACTTTTGAAAGTGCAAAGGGGAGAAGGTGTTCAATGCTACATGATGGTAGAAATTTAAGCCACTCCATGAATTGGCAAATAGGTGTGCATGACTTGTACATTACAAAATTTCAAGTGGGAGGCTTTTAACAATTAGAATACAAGTAGGAAAAAATTAGTTAATAGAAAATATAAATCATCAAACACAAGCTGAGAGATGAACTAACAAAAGTCCTCCAATCTCAAGAAAACTTGGATAGCTATGTTATTTGGGATGAATTCAAAGAAAAGGGACCCCACTATGCCTACTAGATTTGAAGATTTATACTTTTTAATTTAGAAATGTAATTAATAAGATTATATTATTCCCCTATAATTAGTTTAATTCCTTATATAGGAAACTTGAAAATTAACTTTGTTTGTCTCCAAACTTAAGTTCCTTGTTTGATAAAAAAAGGTTAGGAAAATAATTTGCAACAACATGCATTAAGTAAGAAACTAAATTTCACCTTCCATTTCCTTAGTAAAGCTAGATACATATATTGGTATTAAAATATGAGTTTCCAAGCATGGTTCCACATCTTTATGCATTTGTTCCCTTATAGTTAGATGAGTTCGAGAGTTGAAAAGTAAAATCAGGTAGAGCCACCAATCAAGAGTTATATAAATATATATATCTCATTATACAAGAACTTTCACTTTTCAAATAGTGGTGCTTAAAAAATGAATTTAAGAAAAAAAAAAAAATAGCAAGAAATCTCTATAGCCTTAAGTTATTTTGTGGAACAACATTATGTGAGTAAGAGGAGTGCAACAACATACCAAGTCTCTTATTCAGCTATGTTCTCCATGTTGTTCTCTATCTCTTGTTCCCCTCTCTCTCCCATCTCTTATATTTATATTCTTATCTACTCTTCTCAAGTTTTAATGACTCTCTCATCTAATATGACTCAACTTTGTTTTTCTAAACCAAAGTTAGTTAAAAGCACCAGTCAATTTATATTTAGACATGAACTTGTTGAATGCTTATGGTAGAGGGAGATAAGGTAATTTGTGAGTTTAGTTTCTGCTCATCTAGTAAGATGATGAACTTGGAATTTATGATTTGCTTAAGTCTTCCATACAAGTAGTTGTTGGTTTTTCATGTATGTGAACTTTAGATTATATAATTACATATGCATGACACCCCGCATTCTATAATATTTTGATTTTTCAAACACCATTATTTAAACCTACCATGGTTATTAAATAACTACTATGGTAATTAAATGCAAAAATTATCTTTTAAAATGGCTATCATGGTAGAAAGGTGTCTACCATAGTAGAAAAAACAAAACTAACTTTTAAAAATACTACTATGAGAGAAAAGAATAAAAATCAATTAACAAACTTTACCATGGTAAAAAGTATTTTCCTTGGTTAAATAAAACAATTTCAAAACCAACTACTATGGTATAAAAGGTTCTACCATGGTAAAAAGAATTAAAAATAGTAAACAAAGCCTTCCATAACAAATAATAGTTTAACTAAAATAAAAGGTTTCACCTAATGAGATCTCATTTCCTTGTTGTAAAATATAAATAATTTGAAAACAAAGTTGCCAAGGACAGTTTAATGTAAAACATCATGTCATTATTTCCAAAATATCCAAAATGGATTATTCAAGTGTCCATCTTAAAATAGATAATGAAATGTTGACATTTGCTCTGGGTTAATAAACAAATACTTTCATATGAAAAACTTCATCCACAAAGCCCATCAAGGGTCTAAACAACATTTCCCAAACACTAAACTTCACAACCTAAACCAAAGCCAATACTTAGAGTGAACTACTTGACCACATCACCATTGTTCACAATATTATATGAAGTTCATATCATCAACTACAAGCAATCCAAGTCTATAGTTCGGTTATAGCCACCTTACACAATTTATATAGAAATGCTTGATAAAACATCATCTCATCTCCCAACATAACTTAAATATTTTAGATTAATCAAATAAGGCCATGGGTGTTAGACACAAATCCCATGGCTATCATATACAAGTTACTCAAAATAAAGTCAGATGATCAAATAGTTAAGATGTGCTTCTAGGTTGGCATTATATACATTAGCTAAATAAATGAGGCCTACATAAAAAATTGGTGTCCCACAACTAAGCTAGCCTCTAGTGCTTCTCTGACTTGCTTTGTTCTTGTAAAAATTGTTTATCATAGGGAATGAGACACAAAGGTTCCAATAACCAAAACTACCATGCCATAATGCATGTCATGTAACTAATCATTTAATTGCTAAGTGGGGTATGTAAAACAATTCCAAATAATTTACTCCAAACAAATTCCAAACAATTCCAAAAATAACCAAATAAAAAATGCAAGACTATCACCTTATCTCCTTATTTCTTAAGGACCAAAGTCCATGCCCAACGTCTAACTCACCTGACTAAAGGTAAGTTAGCTCAAGTGACAAAGTACCACTCATGAATCAAATAAGGGCATACCATGTGGTATAATTTATTTTCAAATAATAAACTCCCACCTAACCTCCCACAATTGAACAAGTCATGCATATAATAATTTCCAAACATTAATATATACTTCCAAATATAATAATTTCATACCGAACATAAGTCTATATCAAATTTTCATTCTAGTAGCAATACATCTTCCAAACCACAATATTCATTTCCAAACATGTATTTTTCCAAACAACATTTATTTGGAACAAAATATACGTAAAATTAATTACAAAACACACACTACAACATAATAGTAGATGTTACCTTTGATCTTAATGATTAAACTTCTCCATACACATGGTTCTTTATGACAATGATTACTAATATTACAATTTACATACATAATAATGTCAAACATAATTAATACCTATGATCAAACCTAATCCTAAGGTTAGGCTAATTAATCTGATAAAACCAACATCCTTCCATACACTTTAAATCTTTAAACTTAATCACTCTTATTATCATATCGTTTCCAACATACCCAATAAATCTCTAATCACCATAATTAATCTCTTGGGAACCTTAATTTTCACATCTAATTAAATTCCAAAATCTAAGACTAGATTCAAATCTCAAATCATCATATTAATACCTTAGAAACATTTTTTTAAAACTTAAATAAACTCTTAATTATCACAGTTTCTCCAAACTTCAATTTTTCTCTAAAATTTTTCTTCTTTAAGAAAATCCTAATTCACTACCTAATTAGCTAAGTTCCCTAGGTCTCAAATTAAAGTCCTTAGTTCAATTAACTAATTGGTGAAAAAATTAGCCAAGTGAGTCTCTCAAATTCTCCTTTCAAATGCCATGGCCAAAGCAATAAAGTAAGCAACCACAAGATTATGTCAAGTTACTCAACAACACAAGCATTAACATCACAAGATTATACAACATTAACAATGTAATTCACTAAATCAAAAACACAAGACTATGTGCTAAACATGAAGTGGCTAAAATCACCAAGGCAGCAAAAGGAAGAAATTAACCAACACAATCCTCTTCTCTTTACATCAAGATCAATTAGAATTTACAAACCAAGATGATCAAACTCTAGACTAAGACATCTAATCATCTAGTAAAAAGAGAAAAGAATAGGAAATAAAAGAAACTTAGCCAATTGAAGCTTTAGATTCATCCTCCATCTTTACCTCTCTAGGATTCCACCAAGAAACTTAGACAACTTTCTTCATCTTCAAGAACCCTAGGAAAAGCAACTTGGTTGAAATCTATAGAATCTTAGATGAATAATTATGACAATAGAAGGGATAGGATGAGTAGGGAATGATATAAAGAATGGTGTATGTTTTTTAGAGTTTTAGTGGCTGGAAGTGGAGGTATGGGTGTTGGAAAAATGAAGAAAGTAGAGAGAAGGTAGAGAAAATGAAGAATAAGAGATGAACTAAAGAGAGATAATAAAAGAGATAGTGAAATGAGGTGGTGCTGAATCTGAATTTGGGGTGAATGGGATGTACATTTAGTATTAGCATCAGCTGAAACTAATTAAAATAAAGAAAATAAAATAAAATGAACTTTGGGGCCTTGTCACACTTGCAAGATAACACCCTCTTATTAGCTTGTAGATGATTCCAATGTGTGTCAAATTAATCCCATGTATCGTCCATATTTTAAGTTGACCTAGACTACCCAATTAAGAGAAAAAACATCCAAATGTTTTAGCTTTGACTTCATAGACTTTTGACTTCATTTGCCCAATTAATGCACAAGTCACATGTCACTTATGTAACAAAAATCACATAATTCAATTAAATAACATGTGACATTATAAAATCTAATTAAAGTCTAGAATTAAATTCATATTTAGAAGGGAGAATTTATTAAAATAACTAAATTTTAGGTTGCACAAAATTACATAAAAATTTTCACACAAAGGCAAACTAAAAACTAGGTCAAACTAAGACATTTGAGAAAGTGTTGACTTTTTTATTTAATTACTCTCAAACTAAAATGAATCTCAAAAATATAATTTGACTACTCATCATCTGGTTATTAAATCCACTTTGTTAATTTTTTTTTTGTATATTTTCTCAAAAGTTCATTTTTGGATTAAAAATACCCCAGTGCACTAACCTTGACACTTAAGCGATTTTTCAATTCTAATGCAATGTATGCACTTTAAGGTGATAAAAATTAATAAAATAGTTCTAATTGATAAATAAAAGTTTGTAACAAATGTTTTCTGTAATATCTCACTCTACTAAACATCATTGACTAATAAAACTTATAGTAATCAAAAGATTAACCCATAAAGGTGATTACTAAGTTTTAGTTTCTTAGTAAGGGATCCCAAGTTCTCATAATCAAAATGGGCTTAAAACAATCAAAATTTCTTATATTAGAGTAAAGACAAGTTATGGAAGCATGAGATACCTCAAAGGAGTGAAAGAAATCAAAAACAGTTGAAACACAAATCATTTGCTATGACACAAGACAATGTGTCACAGCTTGTGCACACTGAGCCACAGTGTATTACTCTTTATTCCACGTGCTGTGGCTCAAGCGACATGTACTGTGGCATGCTGCATGTGAATGATAGTTGATAGCAGAATCGGGGAACTTCTAATGTGTCCTGATTCTCTATCCGACATCTAAATGACATGATCTAGGTATGTACAGACTCTTTTCATGAACTAGCTAATGGCATGTGTTTCACATTCAAAACAAGTTACACTAAGAAGTTGGACACCCAAATGCTTTTTTACCACTTTTTACAACTTTCACACAAAAAAGGGTATCCAAAATCCACAACAAGTACCAAAAGCCTTTCCTAACACTTGGACCATGTCCATTAAACCTAGGACTATCAGTATAACACTTCACTCACACTCAATTAACAACATAACAAAAAATCACTCCCCTATCCCTTTCCACCAAAAACAAAAAGGGGTGGTAATTTGCTTTGCATTGCATCAAACCAATCAAATCAAGTCCATTCTATACTTGCACTAGTATTTTAGCCCTAGCAACATATATATATCATCATACACAAATATTTAAGGCCTAAAATACATCTCAAACAGTTGTTACAACAAAATAGTGCAAGTGTAATGATATACAACCTAGAATTGGCAACTATATTCTATTATAGAAAATATATACATAAACTAGAGGCATCTAATAGGAATGAACTAATTCCTAGCCTCTCGAGCCTTTACCCTCTCTACACTAAAGTTATAACCTATAAAGTGTTGAAATGAAAGGGGTGAGTTTAGCCACTCAATAACCAAGGTAAAATCTACCCTATATAGTTATATATTAATTGTAAGTCCAATACATGCATATGAAAGAAAGTTCTTAAAACATGCTTGAACACATATCATAACTTATTAATCTAATGAACACATTGTCATCTCACACATGCTAGGTACATAATCACAAGACACTCAAACCTGTGATCATAACCCGACACAATGCATGACTTGCCATAACTCAAAACATGTGACACATCATACACTTATATAGCCAATGATCAGCCAACCTTATACCTTTATTTTTTCCTTAGATCAAAACAATGGGCTATAACACTAAATAGGGCTCTATCCATGTGACTATACTACCTAAGCTCACCAATCATGAGGTATGACCTTGCTAAAGATCACATAACTCACTCTTGGACCACTGCTTCCTCCACTTTTAAATGTTTGGGGTGTCTCATACCTTAAGCTATTCTCCTCGTTGAACTAATGAAAAAAGCTAGGTTGTAGTCCCTTGACAAACTATGAGACAGTCCTTCAATAAACTGTGAGATAAGGCTATACCCCCGTGCACCGAAGGGCAACCTAAATATTATATAGATTTTTCTCTACTCCCAATTCCTAGGTGAACTCCCACCCACTGATCATGCCATATACAATGCTTACTCAATTTTTAGGATCTCAATTATTCAATATCAACATCAACATGTTAGGCTCACGATCATGTGCTACCCAAGTGAGCATAAGTTCTCCTTTTCACTTATGAACCATAAATATATTTTTAACCTCTTATATTCTTCTTTATCATATTCATCATCAATCACTTATTCACAACCCATTGTAAAGAGAAATTCTTTTTGAACACCACATTTACCACTTCAAACTCATTTTGCAACCACTTTAGCATGTTTAATACACATCAAACAATTTACATGGACACCAAGTTTCAATGCATGTAACCTAATTTCACAAGTCATAATTCGCATGATAAACACACAATTTACATCACAATTAATATATAACTACCCAAAGCAAGGTTCCCCCAGTTACCTCAAACCTTTGAGAGGTTAAAGATTTACCCCTCAATCTAATAGCTTCCAAGCTTGAATTTCCAAGCCAAATAGGTGTCTAAAAGCTAAATCTACAATCAACTAAGTTGGATTTCATCAACAAAGTCAATCACAACACAATTCTTAACTCAATTTCCATCTCTAGCTCACCCAATGCCTATATTGCTTACACTTGGGCCTAGCTATTTGGTTTATTAACTATCTTTAACATTACATAGCTTCATTGAATACCCATATTGCCATTAATACCTCAACAACCATAATAATGACAAATTTAATGTCTATTTTCGAACATTAATGAGACTCATCATCCAATAACCACCAAAATCATTAATATTAGGTTTAAATATTATAAACAACTCCTATTAACTCCGTTTAAGTCAATGGGTTCAGACCCATAACTTATATGGACTGAAATGATCATCCTCATTTAAACCCTAACTCAAATCCTTAAGAAAATGGAACAGAAAAGGAGAAAAATGGTTTAGCAATCTTACCTTGGATGATTTAAAGCTTCAAACTTTCTCAAATCCTCCCTTAGATCATGCACTAGCAGAGCAAACATGAGTTTCCTTTATTTCCCTTTTCTTCCCTTTTATTTTTCGCATCAGTTTGCATGCAACTTATTTTTGTAGAATTTATACTGTGCACTGCAGTGCATGTCCCTATACACCGCAACATGTGGTATATAGAAAATAGTCTCTCGCCTTGTAGCCTTGTACATCACGGCACACTATGCACGTGTCATGGTATATGGCATAGAGGTTTTTCAACTTATTTTTCTCTACTTTTTGGTCCCCAAGTGACCTAATTTTATTTTGGACCTAAATTATACCTGAAATTCTAACTAAAAACACTTATTATTCTCCTTTGACCACACACCATATCAACTTACTTAATTATCCTAATTAAGGTTAGTAAATATGGTAATTAAAAATTAGGATGTTACATGTTCTATTGAAAGGCAAAGGTTAGAGAATGGGAAGAGAATAAACAATATAAGAAAGAATGAAAGAGTAAAATAGGTGAGGACAAAAAATCCTAAACTTCAAACTGGAAAGGCCATACACCCAACTGGTGGTACCTAGGAAAATTGGTGGTTGTTGCACAATACATTATTGAGAAGATTAGAATATGTGAAGATCAACCATCCACTATTTGATACAGAATGAACTCTGTTCAATTCATTAAACCCTAAAGCAAAGAAGAAATCAAAAAACCTCTTTAGAGGAAACCTCTTGTCTGAGAAGATCAATGATCGATGATCCTGACTATCTTCATGCATAAAAGCATTTCCCCAATAAGCCAATACCATTACCTACAAGAAATGAACTAAATCATATGAAAGTAGAAAATGAAGCTCAAGGAATATGTGACAACAAAAGATGCCGACAATGACTAGCGATAATCAATAACTGATAAGCCCTAAGAATGGGTACCACAATGGCTCCCCAAAAGCAAAGGCCAGAAAGCAAAAAACATGTAAGGTTAACACTGTAACCTCTCCTAATATCCACATGATATTAGAAGGGGTTAACAAAAATCACCACATTACCACAATAATTAACAAGAAAACATGATACAATCAACACATATCAGCTAAAGCACAACAAAAGTAAAAAAATGCATTCATAACCTCTAAAGCATAGATCAAAACTAGCCAATTAACCTCAGAAAAGGGTCCGTGCGCCATGGTGCATGCAGTGTGTACCACATGTACTGTGGCATGTAGCACAGAGCCATAGGCTTCTTGTATGTGCCATGCTATGGTGCGCTTGATAAGTTTTTAATGTCATATGATAGTTCATATATGTGAACTTTCAGCACGTACCATTTCCATATACTACATCCAATTAGAGTGATTCAAGTACCCACACAAAGCTTATTTGATAAGTTAACTAATGGGATAAGTTTGGACACGATCTAATAGTCTAATCTAAATTGATATACTTAAGTGCAAAAAGTTACTTTTCTCAAACACTTCAAGCACCAAAAGTATTCAAATCTCACTCTTTGTCTCATTAGACCATTTTGAGCCTAAAACCAAGTCCAAAAGGATCATTTACACATGATTGATCAATAATATTAACATATATACACATATACACACATTTGGCTACCAAATCACCCATATACTCTAAATATGGCCTTTTTCTTGCAAATTTATACACATACCCTTTTCTAGCCAATTACTTACGCATTCACCATAAAATCACCACTATCAAACATATTTACATTCACACACATTTCCCATATAACAGAATCTCAGTCCCAAATCATATTTCACCACTTTTTCACACAACTGGGCTAAGATTTATAAAATTATCATATTTCATAATTAAAGCATGCATATGCATCCTATGGAAACTTATTCATTTACAAATGTACAATAAAAGCAAATTCATTATACAAGCTCTTAGTCACACGGCAGTAGCACCATTATGCCAATCCAGAGTCTTTCCCTTCAGGCTCACTATCCAAACCTTAAACAAATATAATCACTAGGTGAGATAATAATCTCAGTAATAGAATAACTCGCTACTACTAATTATCACAGATAACTATAAGTAAGTATAGCTTAAACATAAATAAGTGGAACCATATAACATAAATTCCATTTTATAATACCATTTTCACATTAAATTATCACCACTAGCATGATCAACTACCATCTAAGCCTTGATGTCACCTCAACTGAAAAAATAGGCTCTATTAGGCTAATCATGCATTCTTTGACCTAAGCACACCTTCAGTAGTAGAATCACCTAGCCAAAGGTGTTTTATCCTACTTCTAGGCTATATCTTCCCCTATCACATAATGATTAAGGCATCATTACTCCAATATCACATCATTCAGAAGCTAAGGATCATAGATCTTTAAACCATACCCGCGTAGGCATTAAGGAGATAATCTCCAACATCACATCTCAATAGGAATTAAGGAGATAGAATCTCTAATACCGCACCTCGTCGAGCACTAAGGAGAATAATTGCTATAAGGACTTTACTACTTCTCCCTATGAGTGATCTCCCATACCCTAACATGTCATGCTTACATACAAGCCACTTATTTGTATTCAAAATACATATACATAATATATAGTTACATAATCATATTTTCATATATATTCACAAATTCCTTTCTTTAAAATCATTTTCATGCAACAATCATGCATTCTCAAACATGCACATTCTAAAATAATTTCATGCAAGATACTCAAACAATTACAATAGATAATCAAGTAAAGTAAGTTATTAGGTTACCTTAATCCTTTTGTCACAAGAAAGAGGTTACCCATGGATTTCCTCAGTGGTAAAACATTCCCACACACTTTCTTCACCTCTAGATGCACTCACAATATGGAAATCTACACATAATTAGCACTATTAGTCAATCAATCAAATTAATCACAAGTACTAATTATCACTAAACATTGCATTTATCTATTCCTTTCCTTTCACTCGAGCAATTTAGGTTATTTACATTCCAATCATCCCTTTCTATCACTTCTACTAGTTCTAACACACCTTCCAAATTTCATTCCTATTTTCTTATAGTTTAGAGTCAATTTAAGCTTACAGTCTCAAAGCTTTATTGTTTAACTTCAAACTAGTCACAAAACCTTAATTCAATTCCTAAGAACCTTTTTATTACCAAAAGGAAAGAAACAAACCCCTTAAAACTTGCCAATTCAATTTCTCTATTACTTAAGCTATAAGAAATTAGTGTAGAGTTGAAGCTAAGGACAGTAGGAAACTTACCTGGCAAGCTATCGATCAGAAATATCTCCCAAGATCTCAGTTCCTCTTGCCTTAGCAGAGACTTAGCTCTTCCTCCTCTCCTTCTTGTGTTTCCCTTGATTTCTCCCTTCTTTCCACAAGCTAGACACATCCTTAAGAAGAAATTTTCTATGCCATGCTCTATAACGGACATAGCTTATGCCGCGGAGTATGGCATATATGGAAAATCCTCACTGTGGTCAAACCTGCTCATTTAACAACCCCAAGAGTCAAAAAACCATATTACATTCAAAATCCTAATCACTCACTAATTTACTTACTTGCCCTTAATTAGCAATTAGTTTCAAAATTAAAAAATTTAGGATGTTACAAATGCCTTGGACTAGGAAACAAAAAATGTAAGGCAAGAAATCAAAAACGCAGATGATGGCAGATAATGAAAACTAAGGGGAAACATAACAAGGACAACTTCTATCATTGCTTGAACCTAATGCCATGGAAAGCTAAAAGTCCACCTCAAGGACAAGAAGAAACCAATCACCAATGAATCACAATATTCCCTTCATGATCACCCTAAAACACAAAAAGGATAAACCACAACACAAGACACACCATAACCACAACTCACATATGCCCCAAAACTGACAACCTAGCAAGGCCCTGCATTTAAATTTCCCCATGATGGCATGAATCGCCAACACTTGGCAAGGAAAATTTGAAAAAAAATGAAAGCCTGCCAACTTATCCCCAACATTGTCCCTCTACTCATATTTATGACAAACAAAAGTCAACAGGGAAAGAAGAGGCAACGTGGGAATATCACTGTTCAAGTACCATTCACTTAGACATCCTAAATTGATAAGGGTATTTGATAATGTTGGTAGTAATTGATTAGTATCCCAACTAAGCTTTTAAACCTCTTATAGCATAATAATGGTAGTGACTAGTTACTTCCCAAGCTAAGAGTCATAGCTTGAAAAATTTCTAAGTATAAACCTTAATACTAGCAATAACAAGAGAGTACTGGTAGTAATAGGAATTCTCAAGGATTAGTCGGGAAATATGCAAAACAATAATATAATGGTATTACTTATAAATGGAGGTTTTTTTAGAAAAATTAAAACATAGGCACGTGACGTCTTAACTCATCTTTTCCTGAGGATATTACCTATAAAAACAAAATCTTTTTTAATTTTTTATTATCATCAAATCTAGAGTTCAATAAGAACATCCTAGATCAATGCATTGTTATGAAAGAAAAATCACACAAACTGTCTTGAAGCGAAATATTGAGATTAATATTGTGAAGGAAGTACATAAAGATGAGGTTGCTTCATTAAATATGAAACTCAATAAATAAAAAAAATACTTTTATGTCCTTCTTGCAACATCATAACCACCAAGGATTGATATGGAATCATTTAAAGATTTACCTAGATTATCTACTAGAGATGCCAATAGTGCATGAAGATGATTGGACAACCATGCACACATTCTTCAACATCAAGACATGTTCCAATTCATGGAAAGGTAACTCCACATTTTTAGCCATATATAAGTTAACCTTTTTTATGTATGATATAAGCTTTAATTTAGTTTGATATATTTACATAATTAGATATTGAAATCAGTTGTTGTATATTTGATGTTGTCCTCCTATATAGAGTATGTATGCATGCTATTAAGAAATTTGCTTGAGTTTCATGAATACTTTCCATGTAAATGTCTATCATTTTATTGAATGTTGTGCTTTTATGGACATTGTGCTTTTTATTGGATATATATATATATATATATTCATAAATGTTTTTCCTTTTATTCAATAAGGTGATCTTAATGTAGAGCATGCAAGTAAAAAGAAGTAATATGATGGGTGTCGATCTTAATTAAACATTATGCATCATTAACTTTGATATGTAAATACTTGTTTTGTATGTACTTTTTGTAAGTGGTCATACTTGACTTATATGATGACATTTCGTATTAAACTAGTTAATTGTATTTTTTTTTTTTTTGCTCCTTATGTTGAAACCATTTGTATTACTTTATAGATCAATATATTGATATAATATTAAGCTGGTCAATTTAGTATTTTATTAGTTTTCTACTCATGAATTAACATAATAAAATCATATATTAGGGCAAAAATGGAAGAAGAAACCATGTGTTTAATACTAATCTTCAAGAGAAAATGTATTGACTAAGGAGTTACTTAAGCCTACCTTTGAGAGTTGCCTACGCAAGGAGGACATATCTAGCATGTATGATCCAACTTCAGAATGAGTGGAGATATTGCAATTGTTGTAAATATTCCCTTCCTAGGCTTTATTAGTCTTTATTAATATTTATTAATCATCATTATTATTATTTTCCCCATCTTGATGTACAAATACCTGGTTGTATTATAATATCCAACACAAAGGAGAAATATATTTTCTCCCTCAAATTTCCACCAATGTTAGAATGTTATTACCAAGTGGCAAGGGAAGGTACTTTTTTGAAGGGGATGTAGTGGAATGTATGAGAGCTAGGAAATATAAAGGAGAATGATGAGAAGAACGTTCAATTATATTAATCATGCTGGGTGAGGCAGTCATTCAATAGAGTCAGAGATTCTGTGATGAACTTTTGTACTAATATATTTTTGTACAAAAGGGATAAAATTGCAAAATTTTAGAAGCCAGAAGATGATCGTGGTAGCTAATAGATGGAAATCCTCTTGACATGGGGTGGTGCAAACTGAATAAGAATGGTTTATTGAATGGGCAATAATCTTAATTTGGTTGGGTGTGAAGATGTTTTAATATAATTAATGGACCATTATTGTCGCTTATAGAAGGGAGGGCTTCCATGGGAATTGGAATTGTGTAATGTTGTTCAAGCTACATTGTTTATTCCAAAGAACGCTCCTATAAGCCTTATACCAAACCCAAAGAAGTCTAACATACAGGAGGTATCCATAGTCCTCCCAAAGGCCAAAATAAAGCGCTCCCATAGGATTATTTTATAGTAGTGTTCAAAATGTTCCGTAGCTTGATTAATTATATTAATTGTATTATTAGCCTTTTGGTTTGTTTTAGGATGTTTCCCACATAGATTGCCAAATATGTTTAGCAATTTCAAAATTATTTTTATTTATGCATATGTGATAATTACAATCTAAAATCCTAACCTTTTTCAACCTTCATTATGAACGCTATTTAAAATTCTAATTAAATGATAATTTATCCCTACTTAATCCGACCTTTCTCTATGCAGTCACTTCCTTTTGGCTTTATATGTCAACAGCGTCTTCTGCTACAGTCATAGGATATTTGATCCCTCCAGTTTTTTTTTTTTTTTAAGTTTTGGATTTTAAGCACAAAATTCTGGTGTGTAATTGATGCCTCTAACAGGAAAATTATACAATCTTCTCCTTAATTAAAATGCACATCTGTACTGTTAATGGTTGTACCCATGGTTTTAATAATAAAAGGAGTTTTATTATCATTATTATCTTTAGTTTAATCATGATTAACAAGCTATTTGGTTTAAGGAAAGCCCATTATCCTTATAGTTGAATTTTGGATTAAATTTCCGTTATGTGCAGCAAAAACATTATACAATTATCCCAACATTAAGTAAAGCCGCACATCACCATTATATAATTATATTATTGTCATGAAATTTAAAAGCATTAGGCCTGTGTTTGGGGGGCTGTTTCTGCATTTTGAATTAATCAAGAAGGTAAAGACACTAGTGCAAGATAACAAAAAAGCCTTATTTTAATAAAATTGAAAAATTGACAACCTTATTCAATGCAAATAGGAAACTACAAAAGAAATGGGATTATTGTAAAATGATGAAGCATACGATACGTTATCATCAACATACTCAATCAAAACCAAATCGATACTATCATATAACTTGAAGCAAACAAGCCATGTCAGCATAGAGGGCCTTGTCTAGATCAGCAATAAGATCATTAACATCATCGATCCCCACAGAAATGCGTACAAAATCTTCAGTTAAACCTATGGCCAGACGATTTTCTATAGGTACGTCTAAATGGGACGAATACCATGGCAAGCATATGCTGGATCTCACACCAACTTACAATAACAAAATTCAAAAGTTTAGCATTTTCCTAGAAAACATTCATGTACGACTCCAACATGTGTCAGACAACGGTTAATAAATTAAGAGAGAATGGTAGTAAAGTTTCAATTGAAGGAATTTATGATAGTTAGATCAGACAAATTTTTTCAAAATAAATTACAAATATTGATTTAGAAAATTGCAAATGGGAATTCCAATTACAAAATAAGAGTTACATTTAGAATTCAAATGTCTTAATTGGAATCAAAACCCTTAACTTTACAACTTTTTTAATTGATATTTAAAAGTTGTTTAAATATTTTATTGGGAATCTAATTATCATTAATTCTCTATTTTGGGATCTTCTTGTTATTTTCCCATGAATTAATTACAGGGTTATATATCTCCCATGATACACTGGCTCAGGGAAAGGAATATTAGACCAATAATGTCATAAACTAGAAAAATCACATGGTCAGTACATAGGAAAACATATATTCTACCACAATTTATTTATTAGTCACTTTCAACTTATTTTACTGAAATTAGACCTTAAAACTTACTAACTCTCAATAAAACTTTAAAACATTTCTAACTTCGCCCCTAATAAATGACCATACTTTAATAAAGTACCCTTTACCAACATTTAATTAAGGATAAAAAAGAAAATTTGTGATAAAAAAAAATCAATGACATGCTTTATAATTAGTAGGAAGAAAACCAGTTTCTTTCTATCTTATAAATGAAACTAAAGGGAGTAGAATTTTGACACACTAACTAATAAATTTATTGTTAGCAACAATTCTCAATCACATCATACTATCTTAGCATTTTGATAAACTAAGTCAACTGATAGACAACTCACTTAGTGTAGAATATATGCAAATGACAACAATTTACATGACTACGTATATTTCCAAAAAGATATTTACCAAAACTGACAGTTAGGCTAAAGTATTTGGTAGTCTCAGCAATATGCTTTGAGAATGCTGGTGAGCCTGTCAAGAAGCTAACCACAGATCCTACACCTTTAGCCTGCAAAACATTAAGAACCCAGACAATATATAAAATTATTTCAAGAATATATTAGCAAAATGTTGAATTTCAGTAAGCAAAGCCATACCTGAGAGTAGTGTAGGTCATGTCCAGGATGACTAGGAAGGCCAACATAATTCACTTTCTTCACTCGAGGGTGGGACAAAAAAAGCTTAGCAATCTCTTGTGCATTATCCTGCAAAATATGTTGACTCTAACTTACTATAATAGTTTTTATAAAAATAAATAATGAAAAAGTCAAGGAAGTCAAACTTCATTAGTCTGTGCTAACCGCATATTATAGCAATTAAACATATATATATATATATATATATGCAGAAACTGAGTAATATGTGTCTTTATTTATCACCAAGGAGAACCAAATACACATATATACAGATATAGGAGCGATATAATCTCCATAAATCAGGGGCTTGAATTAGCCAATAATTATATAGGATAATAACTAATTAAAAACAAATTCGACCCAATCTTGAGAATAACTCAATATTATTATACAATATTTACATTTAATATTTAATAATTAATAGGTCTAACCATACTCCCTCTTAAGTTGGAGCATAGACATTATTCATGTCCAACTTGCGTATACGGTTATTAAATGATGGCCCATGTAAGCCTTTAGTTAGCATACCTACAGCTTACAATTTTATAGGAAGATAAATGAGACACACTATACTTTCCTCCACCTTCTCCCGTATGAAATGTCTATCTATCTCCACATGCTTGGATCTTTCATGTTGAATAGGATTTAAGGCAATATTGATCGCAACTTTGTTATCACAATAGATTTCAATGGAAGATCAATCTTGACATGTATTTCCTCCATTACATGCCTTATCCACAATCCTTTAAGATGCCTTGAGAAAGAGATCTTAGTTCAAACTCAATATTGCTTTTTGAAACTACTCTTTGTTTTTGATTTTTCCAAGTGATAAGATTTCCTAATACAAACGAACAATAGCCAAAAGTTGATCTTTTATCCCTATAAGTTCCCCCCGAATCTACATCAATATAAATTTCTATTGACCTTTGTTCTTGCCTTTTGAAAAATAAACCTTTATCTGATATACCCTTTAGATACCTTAGAACCCTATATGCAGCTTCCATGTGACTCTTTCTTGGATCACACATGTATTGACTGGCAATACTCACGGCAAAGGCTATATCTGGCCTAGTGTGAGAGAGATAGATCAGTTTTCCCACTAGCCTCTAATATCTTTCCTTATCTATAAGCTCGTCTTCCTCTATCCTCTTCAGGCTCCACATCTAGCTCTTCACTTTCTTTTCCCTCCTTGGACTTCTTTTTTACTTTCCTCACTATAATGGGAGTATCCACAAGTCTACACCCCAATATGCCAGTCTTTGTTAGCAAATCAAGAATATATTTTCTTTGAGATACATAGATCCCTTGTTTTGACCTTACAACTTCCATAAGTTGCCAAGATCATTTACTTCAAACTCTTTACCTAAAACATCCTTAATTCTCCAAATCTCATCTTCATGATCTCCTGTAATGATTATATCATCTACATATAATATAAGGATACACCTCTTATCATTCTCCATTTTATGAACATAGTGTGATCTAGAAGACCCTACTTGTACCCTTCTGTTGTTAATACTTTTGAAAATCTATCAAACCATACATGTGGGAATTACTTTAAGCTATGGTGTGATTTCTTCAGTTTGCACACTTGCTTCATTTACTCTGTGCTGAAACTTGGAGATAAGGTCATATAGACCTCTTCCTTAAGATCTTATTCAAGATAGCATTTTTTATATCTAGTTGATGTAGTGGCCATTTAAGGTTTACTGCCACGAAGAGCAAGATTCAAATAGTATTTACCTTAGCCATAGGAGAAAAGCTTTCCTTATAGTCTAAGCCATATGTTTATGTAAAAACTCTTGCCACTAGCCTTGCTTTTAACTTGTCTAATGCACCTATAGAATCATATTTTGGAGTAAATACCCATTTACACCCTACTACTTTCTTTGCCTTAGGAAACTCCACTATATTCAAATGCTTTCATCTCTTCCATTATAGCATCTTTCCATTCAGGTATGCTCAATGCTTCATGTATGTCATAGGGAATCTTCACATTATCAAGATTAATCACAAAACTATGAAATTGGGGAGATAAAGCACTGTAACTTACAAACCTTATAATGGGGTGTTGAGTACAAGATCTAGGCTGCCTTCTAAGAGCAATAGGCAGATCTAAATCATCTACCTCCTTTTCTTTAGACACACTTCTTACTTCTAGTTCATTATTCTCCATATTCTCATTTTCCAAAACCTCTATCAGTTTTGAGTCTAGTAGTGCTATTGGCATAATAGCATCTACTTCTTACCTTATCATCCTTGAGTAAGTTATGAGTTCTTCTCTGGTGCTATACCTACATTATCATTACACCTTAAAGGACTTTTCACTTCAATTTTTGGCCTATAAGTCTGAATTTTAGGTGCAAGTATGTTTGGAACAAGAGGTTCAGGATGATTTCGAGGCTATTTTGCTTCTTGAGGTGGTTTTGGCAAGTTTAAGAGTATTTGTTCCTCATTTTCCTCACTTCCTAAAGGTTGAAATTCACTCCCCCTCTCCCCTTGAATTGAAGAACTTGGTAAAAAAGGTATGCTTTCAAGAAAGGTGACATCAAGGCTAACGTATAGTTTCTTAGAAATAGGATAAAAACACTTGTATCCTTTCTGGGTGGAGGAATAACCAAGAAACAGAGCAATCTATGCCTATCTATTTATCACCAAGGAGAACCAAATACACATAATACAGGTATAGGAGCGATATAATCTCTGTAAATTAGGGGCCCGAATTAGCCAATAACTATATAGGATAATAACTAATTAAAAATAGATTCTACCCAATCCTGAGAATAACTCAATATTATTATACAATATTTACATTTAATATTTAATAATTACTAGGTCTGACCATACAAGGAAGTGTTTGAATAAATAGCACAGCTAAGCTTTTAAGGGATTATGAAAAAAACAAAACAATTGATAAAATAGATGGTACTCAAGGTAAATAAATTAGAGTTGAAACTAGCTATCAGTAAATTAGAAGGCACCTATTGCTTCTCACCTTGTAGAGCCAATGTTTTGATTCCTTCCAGACAGAGCCAACAGTCAAATGGAGCCAAGCCTGAACCTACTACATTTTGTAATAAATACAATTCTTCTGCCAACCTTTTAACAATACAATTATAGGAAATAGTTGATGACAACATATATAATTGAGTGTAATGAAAAATAACTATGGCTTAGATGTTGGTATCTTCGAAACAAACAGAAAATAATGTAAGAAAGAGCGAGAAAATTATTTCATTCTTCACAATACAAACGACATATATCAAGCATATGAAATGTTATGCATCACATATATACTCTAGCAAAATTTTCCCTTGCATTGAAATTTAGTTCACAAATTTCCTATGATAATTAACAGATTGGGGAAAAGTGGCTAATAAACAAATCAATATCTTTAACATATTTTATGTTTGAGACACAAAGAATAAAAGCTCCAACCTTTTGTCTTTCATAGTAAGGACACCAGCCATGGTATTATTATGTCCAGCAATAAATTCACTAGCTGATTGCATAACGATGTCTAGAAAAAAATAGGGGAGGAAAAAATGTAATTTTCATTTAATAGGAATTTCTTTTGACTTTCTTTGTTTGAGTAATACATGTGGGATGTTGTCAACAAATTTCTCGAGGGAGAGGGGCAAAAGGAGTTGAAATTTTTATTTTTCCTTGAAAAGTTACTTCAATTCCAAATGCAATAAGTTAAAAAAAATTAAGGGTGCATTTAGATGTATGAAGATTTGGATTCAGATTTAAATCAAATCCTCCATTTGGATGCATAAAAGCCTTTGAATTTAGATTATCCAAATCCATATTTTATTAGTTGGCCAAAAAAAATTCATATTTTATTATAACTTCTTTGTAATTTCAAATTCTCTTTATACTTTAGTTATTTGAACTTTTATCTATTCCATCCCTTGTGTTTTCTTCACATTTTCACTATTAGTGCTTCTGTTATTCTTGCCACTCCTCTCAATACTCATTCTCATTTCTCACCAATTGAATAATAGAGGTAAGCTCGTCACTTCTAATCCTCCATTTCTGCTTCAAATATGTGCTCACCTGTCTTTTACTTTTAAAAATTTTTACACCATCCAAACAAATGATTTTAAATACATGAATTTTAGATGTGAGATTTTAAATTCAAAATTTAAGTTCAAATCCATCCATTCAAATAGGAGAATTAAGAGACCAAATGTTAATAAGCATATGAAAATGATTATTAAATGGCATTCTATCCATTACTAGTTCATGTTAACAAGCATGCTATTATTAAGTTGTTAAATATGATTATAATGGAATACTTGCCCTAAGTTCCAACGGCTGACTTAACACAGGAGACATTATACTATTGTCTACCATTATAAGAGCATCTTGTACATGAGCCATCTCTGATATTTTCTGGAAATAAATCAAGAAAAATTATTGAAGTTTTGTAACATTTGAGTTAAATGATTCAAAAGAATTCCATGCTACATGCTTATACCATAAATCTCGTTTGAGGTTAAGGTGCAAAAATATTAATAATTTGTTCGTTAGAAGTTGCTATTATCCTTAAGTCAATAATGATATATAAATACCCATGAACTTTTTTTTAGTGAGGGCATCCTTCCCTATCTTGTCAAATTTGCTTGACATTCATTAAAATGGAGTGACATTAACCATTAAACAAAAGGAAAGCAAATATAAGGTGCAAAAATACTCAAAAATTTTTCTCCATGAGCTTATAGGATCCTTAAATTAACAAAAGTATATGGCTACCCATTAACTTTATTGAAAAAAAAGGTTAACGTTCCTTAAAGCCATTAATTCGGGTAGGTTGGACTTAAAATATCTTAATATATAAAGTAACCCACATAAAAGCCTAGCCCTAACATCTCAACCTTTCAAACTTATTCATGCTAGTCCCATTGTCCAAATTGTTAAACATTATTTTATTTTATTTTTTCTTTGTTTAGTAAAAAATTATCTTAAAAAATTAAGATGTTCAATTTTTATCTAATTTTAAGTTTATTTTATTAATGATAAACAAAGAATTTTGGGTTTGAGGCCCAATTTTATTCAGGCTTAAAGTCATGTAGCCCAAATAAGCTTGAAGTAAAGAAAAATTTTCTAAACTCTTAAATTTGGCCTTACAATTTTTCAAGCTTTTTTAGCTGGCCCGTTGGGATTAACCTAAATTGCCAACTTTAACCTTCCCCTATCTGTTAAAATAACTTGATGTTAACCATTAAGTTCTAAAGATAAGTTCTTAACGGAATGGGGAAGGTTGGAATTATAAAGTTAATGGGTATTCATGCACATTGTCAACTTAGGGATACAAGAAATTCCTTGGGGAAAAAGTTCTTGGGTATTTTTTTCACCTTACATTTGCTTCTTTTCTTTTTTACCAACATTACTATATTTTAATGGACATTAGATAAATTTAATGGGATAGTGAAGGATGCCCTCATTAAAAAAAGTTCATGGATATCCATGCATTATTATTGACTTAAGGATACTAGCGGCTGTAAAAAATTTATGGGTTTTTTTGCACTTTAACCCTAAAAAATATTTTCTAAAGGACCTTTACTAAAATATATTAGTATATACACACACATAAGAAGGGTAAGAATATACAAGGCCTATGATATTAGAAATAGGTAGAAGAGGCATGACCCTAGTGTACTACTGACATATTACATTATTTGCATATATTTTAGGATGATATTCATGCATTATTTCACTCTTGGAAGCTTAATTCTTGCATAATTAGGCATTTTTAGGCCCTTGAAATTAATTAGGGTTAACTCTTAACCTAAGGGTATTTCGTTTATTTTGACAATTTTTGGGCCTTTTAGGATGTTAGCTTAGTTTTTGTCTTTTGTCTTCATAAGATTAATGGAACAAGTTTGAGATTTAAATTCATGCTAACTTGGAAAAAGACATCAAAAGATATAAGTCGTAGGATGTCCCAAGACAAAGACATTAATAATAGATTATCATGTTTTGCCACCTAAAGCTTTAGAAATAGCATTGTATATATCTTGCAATTGACTTTGAATTTTGATTTGAAATTTTGTACACATGCTTTGATCATTCTTATGTGTATAATTTCATATATATGCAAATATAGATTTCGATGAAGATTGTATGGCCAAAATATTGGAATATAAGATACATTACAAAACTAAAAGACCCTAGTGACACATGCATGGGCATAAGTTGATGCAAGAAGCTTTTTAAGACTTTAAGCATGGAGGAACTCAACCAAGTAGCCATTAAGCCATCCTCTCATCATCATTTTAGAAGTGGAATCTTCCAAGAAGAGCTACAAGTGCACTCAAATTAATATAACTTGATTAGTGGTCACATTCATGATTTAATTTCCTAACCAAGTTGGTTAACTAATTTTAGATTTCTCCTTACATATGATCACCTAAGACCTACCCCATTTTGCTTATTCTATACCTTCACATGCTGATTAGAAAATCTGGATGTGAATCACAAGGCTCATCTACTCACATTGACATTGTTTCCAATGCCTAACTCTCTTATTGTTTTTATTCTTTTTTCTAGATTCACTTGCTTGACTTTTCCTTCATTCTCTCTATACCTTTGCATGTCTAAAAGCTATTTTCCTCTCTTCTCATCCAAGGTTTGAAGCTATGGAAGCTATTCAAGGAGGAATGTTTACACGGATTGTGAGAAGAACTACCATGAGAGGCTAGATCTTCTCAAAGCTCTTCAAGAAGATGAAGCCTCTATTTGAGTTTTTCTAATATTGCTCTTTGATTTCAGTTCCTTGTGATTCTTCCCTTCTTCTTTGATTCTTTAAACTGTGTTCTTGATTATTCAATCTAGGTTATAGATTATTTATCTTAGTCAAACTTGTGCTCAGAGAAAAAGATGCTATGTATTTGATTCTTGATTTGGTGATGCACTTAACATGTTTATGTTTATGCTTCAAGGCTTTGTTGTATGAATGCATTTTGTTTCAGTCTCTTGCTGTGATTAACTAACAATTAGCTTTTGTTTAGATCTTAAACTTAAGTTAGTTACATAATCTTGATTGGTTTAAAGTGTTTAAACATGATTAAGAGCAGGGCAAAATCCAGGATTTAAATCATAGATTGGCATAGCCTTCAAGGTATTTGTGAATTAGTCTAATATAACATCCTAATTTTCTAATCCTGTGATTAGTTATTAATTAGGGGTAAAGTAGTAATTAGTAAGGGATTAGAGATTTGGATGATTACTTGATGATTTGTGTCCTTTGAATGTTGAAAAGACAGATATGGGTGAAAGGATTACATTTTAGGTCAAAGCAAGTACGTGTGGTAAGGATTCTCCTTTGTGCCACGCACCGTGGTACAAGCTGTATGCACCACAATGCGTAGACCAAAAAGTAACCTTAAAAGTCATGGATTAGCTAATGAGCTCAAAGAGGAGAGAAGAGGAAAACATAAAAGAAGAAGAGAGGAAGCCAAGGTTAGCTAAGGCAAGCCTTTTTCAAGCATTGGAAGGCACTTTCAACTAGTAACTTTTTAGGTAAGCTATGTATAACCCTTACCTTCCATTCTACTCAAATTTCTCTTGGTATGAGTTATTGAGAAATTGATCATTGAGATTTTAGGGTTTTTTTATCCAGTGGTAATGAAAAGGTTCATGGAAGTTAAATTAGATCTTTGTGACTGATTTAGAGCTAAATGATAGAGCTTTAAACCTGTAGGCTCAATTTGGCCTTAATTTAAAGAAAATTAAATGTGGAAATTGTGTTTAGCCAGAGTGAGATCATTAGCAGTGATGTAAAGTGGTAATTGAGTGATAATGAACCTAAAATAGATAAGTGAAAAAGAATGAATTACTAGTTACAGCCATAGTTAGTAATTAAGTGCTTTTGGTCAAATTGGACCAATTGACTAAATTGTGTCAATTGTGTATAGATTGGCGTATTTTGTGAGTGAGTTGAGAAAGGAAGCTTTTAACGAGTTGTTGTGGTAATAGAAATCCATGGCTAACCTTTCTATTGACAAAACGATTGAGATAACTAAATAACTTTCTCTATTTGACTATTTATGGTAACTATGTATGAGTATGCTATCTAGTGCATGAAATTGTTTTAAGCTAAGCTTGTTTTATGGCATTATGTGAATGTTTCATGAAAATGGCTTTTGATCAGAGATGAGTGAACAACATATGATTTCATATTTATATATATATATACACACACACGTTATGTGTTATGGATACTTATATGAATGTGGAACCCTATGATTAGTTTCGAAGCATGATCATAGGGGTGGAATTTCACCAATGTAATGTCTACCTTGACATTACCAAAATTCACCACACAATCACAACAAATAATCATAATTAAGACTTATAGATTACTTCTAAAGTTCACAGTAAAATACAGAAAGGGTAAAGATAATAATCCTTAGAAATAATTTTAAATATTTGGAATCCCATAAAAACCTTTCAAATAGGTAGTTTGAGCTCAAACTTAATGATTTATAAAGATGATGGAAGCCTAAAAAAGTTTTAGAAAGCAAAACACATGAAAGCAGGGCCAAAAATATCATTTTTGAGTATTTTGGTACATGCGCTATGACTTATGGTCCATGTGTCATGGCACGTGATACAGAGAGGCCAATTTGGCCACTATACCATGCAACGCAGTGCACATGTCCCTGTTATGATATCAAAATGCTACCATGACAGCTTTTTGGGACAAACTTTAAACACGCCATTTTCATATCCGATATTCGATTGGAGTGATTCAAGTTCTCACATGAAGCTTATTTAATAAGCTAATTAATAGTACAAGTTTTGTTACGAACCGACACTATATGAAAATTTTAGATACTTAGATATAAAAGTTAATTTTTAAAATGATTTTCAAGCATCGAAGTACTCAAAACTCAAAACTTATACCATTAATCCATTCAGAGGCCTTAACCAAGTCTAATAGACCAAAGTATACCTGATTGAGCCTTTAAATGCACAAAAACATATCAAACACAAAATTTGGCCACTTAATGCCTATTTTACCCAATATGGCCAAAAACCTAAAATTAATACCATACACCATTGGCCTCTATTGCCACATACATATACATTGTCACCACATATATACAACATTCCTTGTACTTATATAAGTATTTTAGCCCATCACCACAAAAGTCACCACATATTCACATCATATACAACATTGGGCTAAAATACAAAATATCATAATATAATATAAGTGTAACCAATCAAATTAACATGCATTTCTAGTTGGCAACTCGTGTTATCATTCATGAGTTTACGTACACAACTCAAAATAAAATTAGGCATAACAATTGTAATGTAGCAAATCTACTAATCCTTACCCGATTCCTTCCCCTACTTAACCTCAGCAATAGGACCTGCAAAATAATAAACACAGGGTGAGATAAAAATCTTAGTAACTAAGACAATCTACATTATCAATTAACATGCCAAGTTATAAACAAGCTTTAAAATAAGCAAAACACAAACACACCATATACAATCACCATAATTTAAATGCATGATCACTAATCATCTGGTCCTTCAGTACTCCTGACTAAACCAGTAGGCTATTTCATGAAAACAAACCACATGTATGGTTCTCAAGCTCACCATCAATGGTAGGACTACCCGGCTAAAGTGTCCTAAACCATTTTTGAACTACAAGTTCCCCTTATTACAAGTAATTAGGGTATTGTTACTCTAACACCACATCCTATAGATGTTAAGGAGTATAATCTCCAACTCTTCATGCTTCTGGGTACCAAGGAGAGAAAGTCTCCAACACCGCATGGCACTAAAGAGAAATATGAGCTGCACCTGGCATCTCAAGGTGCCAACAATGCCATATAGACTTAATCTTTACTAACTCCACTAGGGTGACCTCCCACCCTCTAACATGCCACATTTCACTATATATCTCTACTTGACCATACATAAACCACTTTCTAAGAAAATAAAAAAAATCTTATCACTTACTTCCAAAACATAAAATTTCACAAATCAATACTCCACTCATTTTCTAAAATAATTAACATTTACAAAATTTATACATATATACATAACAAATCATTATAGAACAACTTGAAAATAACTTATACAAGGTAATAAATAATGTAAATTATCTAGTTACCTTAACCTTTTTGTTACTAAAAGGATTACCTGTGGTACTAAATCTCCTCTTGTATTAAAGCAAATTTTCTCGCATCACAATCTACAATAAGTACTATATGTTAATTTTTAATCAACACAAATACTACTAGTTACCAATAACATCCCAATTCTCTCACTTCTCACTTATATTCTCAACAAAAAGGGTTGTCAAGATTACAATTTATCCACACAATCCCCTAAAGCTTCCTTCTAACTCTATCACAGCATAACACTTAATATCTTAACTTATCACACTTTAAAACCCGATAATCAACTAGGGTTTGATCTAACTTACACCAAACAATAAATTAGCTTCATATTACTACTTATCCAAGGTTAAGAAACTTAAATCAAACCTTTAGAGTCAATAGAAACTTTTAAAACATAGACTCATAACTTAATCTATTTAGAGAAAATTCATCTACTTCTCAAATCCAATGAAAAAGAGATGTAGAGATAGAAGAGAAAGGTGAGAAAATTACTCAAGAGTTTGAAAGCTTAATTTAGCTTCAAAATCCTCTAAAATTAAAGCCTTAGCAATGCCCAAATCCTTCCCCTTTGTGTTCTAGGTTCTCCCCCTATAAAACAACCTTTTCTGATGATTTTTGTATTTTATGCTGTTTGTGCTATGTCATGTGCTTTCTGGCTCATGATGCAATGAGCAAAAAGTCATTTTTGCTCCCCTTAATGCCACCCGATTTGTCCAATTTTCATTTTAGCTCAATTTAGAGCCAAATATGACCTAAGAAGCTAATTAGTAACCCAAAAATATAATTAAATTAATTAATCATTTTCTTAATTAATTTATCCCTTAATTAACAATTTATTCTAGATTTAAAGTTTTTGGATGTTACAACCTATATGGAGTATAGTGATAAGACTATATGGCATATTCTCCTTAGTGCCCAATGGGGTGTAGTATTAAAGAATTGTATCTCCTTAGTGCCTTTCAAGATGCGGTGTTAGAGATTATCTCCTCAGTACCTATTGAGGTATGGTGTTGGATATTTGGACTCCTTAATATC
The DNA here is from genome assembly GCF_029017545.1 of Prosopis cineraria. Taxonomy (NCBI): domain Eukaryota; kingdom Viridiplantae; phylum Streptophyta; class Magnoliopsida; order Fabales; family Fabaceae; genus Prosopis; species Prosopis cineraria. The sequence goes on from NW_026555335.1 coordinate 22,811,526, forward strand.
CGTGTGATACAATGTTGGAGTCAACGACACTCTATTATGTGTATTGGAGAAACCATAATCCAAAATTGTAATAGAATACCTTTAGCTAGGTGATTCTACCACTAAAAGTGAGCTTAAGGCTAATGAGAATGTATATTAGTCTACGGTGAGTCTATGGTTTCAAGTTGAGGTGATTTGGAGGTTTGGTCGGTAGTAATCATGCTATATATGTGAAAAAGTGGTGAAAAATGGTGAATTGTGGCAAGTATCGATTGAGAGTGGTGAAATGATTTATATAATGAAATTGAAGTGAATACATGATATATGTTATGTTTTAACTATATTATGCTATATTTTATATAGTTGCATGTGATTGTCAATAGGAGTGAGTACATTTAAAAAAATACAATACATATTTTAAATATCAAGAGAGGTGGCATTTAAAATAGCTAGAACCACTACCTCTCTTTACTTGATTTAAAATTTTTATAATTATAAATAATATAATATATTAATTAATATTAAAATAATTAAATATCTAATAAAATGGTGATTGATGATTAAGTAAATAGCATCATAATAATTATCTAATTTTATAAAATTTATTAACTACAAATATTATTTCACAAATAAATTTAAATAAATAATATTATGATATACTATTTTTAATTTTTTAATGTATTATATAATGAATAAAAGTAAGACAGGTGGCATTTCTAGAAGCTAAAAATGCCACCTCTCTGCCATTATTTATGAAATAATCAATACATGATTAATTGCATATGTTAATTAATTAAATTGAAATATAATGTTTTCTTAATATGATAAAAATAGAGATGTATAGAGGTGGCAAATTAAAGATTTGAAATGCCAGTTCTCTTATTTTAATTTATTAATTGGAATATCTTTTTTGTAATGAAGTAGACATGTGGTGCTTTCAAACATCTCAAATGCCACCTCACTGATTTTAATTAATTAATTAAGCATATATGTTGATTATTAATGATATTAAATAATTATATTAAAATTAATATATAATCTAAAAAATATATATTTAATGAAGGACAAATTAGAAAGGTGGTGTTTTATTACTGAAATGCCATTAATAATATTATTTACTAAAAGCTGTGGCTTTCTTTTAAGAAACGCCACTTATTATTTTATACTAAAATTATGAATAAAAAGAGTAATTTATAAGTAGTGGCATTTGATAAAAGAAATTCCACTAAAAGTCTTTAGATTTAATATTAGTATCATTTTGTTTTTTTACTGCTACAAAATACATGCTACTAATTTCTATTTTTATAGTAGTGAGTTATTCTTTACTAAGATTTTTATCGCACCCCTATGGTTACATTTTTATAGAACAGTAATGATCAAGACAAGGAAAAAGAGTCTAGACTAGTATAGTGGTGCTATGGTCATGTGGAAGCTCTGAGTTTGTGTAATGAACTAATTTAGTAGGAATTTTGTGCATACGAGTTGCCATAAGGATTGCATGCATGTTTTGAGTAGTAAAATAGAGAAATTATAGAGATTTGTGGTGATAGTTGTGAATCTTAGCCTTTATATGTAAATATATGGTGAAATGAGTAGCTAGAGCTAAAATTGAGTGGTGAACATGTTATGAATGGGGATAGATGTGATTTTGAGGTGGAAAGGCCAAGTGGGCCAAACTATATTAAATTGTGAAAATTTACAAAATGTGAAAATAGGCCATTGAGTGGGCAATTTGTGATATATGAGTATATATGTGTTATAATATGGTCAACCAGGTGTGTTAGGTCCTTTTGAACTTAATCCAAGGCCTATGTAGTCTAATGAGATGATGAGATCGATTTGAGTGCTTGGATGTGTGAAATTTTTATAAAAAGTGACTTTTTGCACCCAAGTGTCTAAATTTTGATCGGATCATTAGATTGTGTTCAAACTATCTCATTAGTTAGCTTATGAGATAAACTACATGTGAAAAATCACTCCGATCGGACGTCGTATGCCAGAAGTTTATCATTTGTGTTGTCAAATGACAGTAATAAATTTGGACTTGTGCACCGTGGCACATGGTATGTCACACCATAGCACATGACATAGAGAAGATCTATGCGTGTGGTTCTGTACCACATGCCGCGGTGTAGATATTTTTCATCATGGCACACGCCCCATAATGTGACTTGATTTTGTAGTTTTAATGCATGCATTAGTTTATTGTGGATGCATATGGGTTATTCCACTAGGCGTTGTGATATATGATTACTTTGATGGTTTTGATGTGGTGATTTAGTTAATCTTCTCCTATATTTTTGCGGATATAGGGAAGGGTTACATTTTAGTATCAGTTTCTTGAGTTTCAAGACCTGATTGTGGTGATTTTTTTATGCATTCATTCTAGAGATATGGAAACTTATAATTGTTCATCACACAACTATTTCCGTTATGCTCACTTGTCCTTCTTATTTTTGATTTGGGAAAAAATCCCACAAGTTTGATCCAAGCACTTGTAAAGCCACTTACAATCTCTTAGACCTTAACAAATAATTAAATCATCTAATATCATCTCCAGCATAGTGTTTGTAGATTTGTTATCAATATTTAAAGAAGAAAGTTAACAATTTTGGTTGATTGAATATGGATTATGAGTTTGATATTACATTTAAATGATTAACCGCACATAATTCAGGAGGTTTGATTTTATAATTATTATGTAAAAACATTATAATGTTTTACTAGGCTCTCAATATCACTGCTACAAAACTAACAATATAGGATGTCTTATATAAGATGATTGTATTTACTATCATCTTATATAAAGAGGTGGAGGTGTTAGCTAAGAACAATGAGGGAGCACATGTAGGACAGTTACGCAATAACCATCCTATTGTTAACCAAATAGAACAGTACCTTGCATAACCATCCTATATGCTTTTTAAGAATGTGAAAAATTATTTTTTTAAAAAAATAAACATATATAGGATGATTCAAGGAGTGTTAACATATAGGATAGTTATCTCTTAAAATAGTCCTATATAGTCTTCTAAATCCCTAATTTATAGTTTCAAGCATCAATTTGCAATTATAGTTCTGTTATTTCAAATTCCCTTCTCCCACTTTCATGTTTGCCTCCACCATCGTGCTCCCTCCTTCACCATTGTTCTTGTGTCACTGCTTGTGCAATCATCATCACCATCGTTGTTCTACCGTGTTTGTCAACTCTGTGAAGTCTATACACTTTTGTTTTACAATTATAGTCTTCAATTTGCTTTAATTTTAATTCAAAAGTCTCTTTTGTTGTTATTGCTTTCATGATGTGGTTTTCGTGTTTGTCTTGCTAAGAGTGTTAATATATATATATATATATATATCCTTGTTTACTTTTAGAATTCATTGTCTCTTTGTTAATTCTACTCTTAATGTATTTGTATATGTAGAATGGTTTATATTATGCTTGAGTAAATCCTTGGTTAATGAGATTCATATGTCATTCTTTTTTTTTTCCATTCACTAAGTAAAGGCACTAGAAATAATAAGAAGGTTGAGAAGTGAGTCATTTATCTTACCTGCAAGGGAACTTTAGAAAATACCCAGCAAGATATGACCATGTTTTTTGTATTATGATATTCTAGGTTGGTGCTAAGTGTAATTGTAACTAGTTCTACACCTTTTTATATTCTTCTCTCCCTCTCACTTTTAGATTATGGATGTTATTATTGATTGTTGTTGTGGTGATTGAGTTGGGTTGAATTAAGTTTGATTAGATTGTACAGTGACAAATTTAAGTATGAAGAAATGGCTAAGTACCCACACAAGCCCAATTTTAAGCCGTTATGCTATTAAATTTTTGTTCAAGAATACTAACAACTAGTTAGTACTATTAAATGAAAATTGTTGCTTGTTAGACAACCTTCAAGTCAAAATATAATAAAATTTATTTTTTAATAATGGGAATTTTTTATTAGAGATCAAAATGAACTTCAAGTGGCTCATGAGTAATGCATTGAATTATTAGTTAAAAGATAAGATTATGAAATTAAACTAAGCTGTCAAGGTGAAAAAAGCTTAGAAGGAGACTAGGAAAACAAAATGACAAACTTAAGTATGTGTATTCAATTACATATATATAGTAAGTTAGTTTAGGAAATAGTTTAGTTTAATTGTCAATAGTTTAGATTTGTTAGAAATTGTAACTTTAGTTCAATTGTGAAGGGTGCAAAATGATTAATTTTAAATTGCAAATAGAACAGTTTTGATTATTTTAAATTGTAAATAATGTAGTTTTGAATTGTGAGTACTGTAGTTCTAATTCTTGATTGTTTTAGGATGTATGAATGCGTGTGTGTTTGTATTGTAGAGGGCTACTATAACATCCTAATTTTTAATTCCCTAATTTATTAAGATTAATAAGCATAATTAAGTAAGATGATGTGGTGTATGGTTAGAGGAGAATAATAAGTATTTTTAGTTGGAATTCCAGGTATAATTTAGGTCCAAAGTGAAATTGGGTCACTTAGGGACCAAAAAGTGAAGAAAAATAAGCTAAACAGCCTTTGTGCCACATGCCACGGTGCATGAGGCCATCAGATGAGAATTCCCTTCTCTGTACCACATGGCATAACGCATGGGGATAGGCGCCACGGCCCACGATGCAAAATCTATAGAATTAATATGCAAACTGATACAAAAAATAGAGAGAATGAAAGTGACACACCAAGATCTACTAGAGTTTTCTTGTGGATAACATTGGGAGTATTTTAAAGGCTACAAACCAAGGTAAGTATCACATTCATTAATCTCCCTATTTCTTCCACATTTACGAGTTTATAGTTAGGGTTTAATAGCGAAAGTGGATTTTCGATCCATATGAGTTATGGTTTTGAATTTATTGACTCAAATGGAGTTAATAGGAGTAGACTAGAGTATATAAACCTAGTATAATAAACTTTTAGTGTCTTGGGTTGTTGGGCACCATTAATATCTAAAAATCTCATTTATTATGGGTAGTTGAAAGATTGTGATGTTGTTAATGGGAATTTAATGGTTCATTAATGTTATTGGGGACTAAAGGTGATTAATAAACCCAACGGACAGGCTTAAATTCTTGTAGAGTGAATGTTGGGAAACCTAGAAGTAGAGGATTGAGGGTTTAATGCTTGAGTTGATAATGTTGATAAAATTCAACTTGGTTGATTGTAGTTTTGGCTCTTGGACATCTATCTTGACTTGGAAATTCAAGTTCGGTAGCTAAAACATTGAAGGGTAAACCTTTGACCTCTTAAAGGTTTGAGGTGACTGAGGGAACCCTACTTTAGATAGTTATATGTTAATTGATTGTAAATTGATTTCTAGTTGTGAATGTGGCATGCATGGGTTGATTTTCAATGTGAAAGGTATGTGTTAGTTCCAATAAGTGCATGAAAATTGAATGTGCATAATTTTATTGAGGTTGGAAATGCAAATGCCAAATCAAGATGTTTTTGAATATGAACATGCATATGTCTTTAGAAAGATGAATGTGATGATGTGTTGTAAATAAGTAGTGAGTGATTGATTTGACAAAGATGAGTAATTGTGATTGAAAAATAGGTGTAAGTATTATAAGTGAAAGATAAGAAAGTGATGTGCACTTGGGTAGCGCACGGTCATAAGCCTAATGTGATTGTGGTGTTAATGAGTAAATGAAAATGAAAATACGAGAATGAGTGAGTATTGATTATGGCATGATCAGTAGCGGGAGTTTGCCTAGGGATTGGGAGTAGAGAAAACAATTTATATGGTATTTAGGCTACCCTACAGTGCACGGGGGTATGGCCTTATCCCACAATTTATTGAGGGACTGTCTCATAGTTTGTCAGGAGACTAGAACCTAGCTATCTCCACTAATTCAATGACGAGATTAGTCTAAGGTATGAGACACCCCAGAGATTTGAGAATGGGGGAAGCCATGGTCCGAGAGTGAGCCATGTGATCTTTGGCTGGGTCACACCTCACGATTGGTGAGCTTGGGTAATCCAGTCACAAGAACGGAGCCCTATTCAGTGTTATAGCCCACGATTTTAGTCTAAGGAAATAAAGAGGTTATAAGGTTGGTTGATCATTGCCTATACAAATAAATGATGTGTCACACATGTTAAGTTGTGGCAAATCATGTGAATAATGGGTCATGGTCACATATATGGGAATATAATGACAATGCACCTAGTATATGTAAGATAAAGAAGTTATTAAATGATAAATGACAATTATGATATGTGTTAGCATGTTTTACATACTTGGTTTCTTATGCATGTATTTAGTTTATAATTAATATATAACTGTATAGGGTAGGTTTAACCTTAGTTACTGAGTGGCTAGACTCACCCATTCCATTTAACACTTTTCAAGCTCTAACTCTAGTACTAAGAGGGAGAAGATTCAGGAGGCTAGGAATTAGCATATTCCTACTATATTCCTCTAGTTTAGATTTATTTGTGTAATAGTATATGATTTGTTGATTCTAGGATGCATGCCATCACACTTGCACTATTTTATTATTGTAAATGTTAAATTTGTATTTTAGTCCCTGAGTATTTGTGTATATTGAAATATATATGTTTATAGGGCCAAAATACTAGTGCAAGTGTAGAAATGATGATTTAAACATGTTTGGATTGAATTGGATGCAAAGTAATGACAATTTATTTCATATTCTGTTTTTGGTAAAATGGGATTGAGGAGTGAAATTTTGTTATACTATTATTTTAGTGCTTGTGATGTGTTGTACTAGTAGTCCTAGGTCCAATAGACATGGTCCAAGTGTTAGGACAAGCTTTTGGCACTTGTTGAGGGTTTTGGACACCTATTTTATGTGAAAATTGTGAAAAATGGTTAAAATACATTTGGGTGTCTAACTTTCTAGTGTGACTTGTTTTGAAAGTAAAACTCATGCTAGTAGCTAGTTCATGTAATGAGCTTTCCATAGACACTTAAATCACATCATTCATATATTGGACAGAGAATCAAGACTCATCAGAAGTTCTTAATTCTACTGTTAAATGACAGCAGAATCGGTTGAATTTTCGTGCAACATGCCGTGGTGCAACATGCATGAACTATGATGCACTACTCTATCACACATTAAGAGAATTGTTTTTCACTTGTTGTTGACTTCTTTTACTCCTCTGAGGTATCTCATGCTTTCGAAAATTATTTTTACTCTAATGTAAAGGATTTTGATTGAATTAAACTCATTTTTTTTAGAAAAGTTAGGATCCCTTGAATTTGAACTAAAGCTTGGTAATCCCCTTTTTGAGTTAAGTCTTTGATTACCATGAACTATATTATTTAATTTTATTTAGTGGAAGGAGAATATTATAACTTGGTATCAGTTTCTTTGGTTTTAAGAGCTGGTCTATGGTTTGTGCAAATTCTTGGTTGAGATTTGTTATGCATTGCATACAGAGAATTGGCAATATCCTATTACACTTTTTATTTTCCTCATCGAACTAGTGTTAACTCTCTTTTTCCTTTTTAGGATTTCTTTCATCCTTAGGAGGGGAGAATATGGTGCAAAAAGGAGCCATAAATGTTGGAAATGCACCAGAGAATGTGCAAAGACTGGAATAAGAACTGGTGAACTAAGAGCAACAACTACGACCTCAATAAGGTAACAAAGACAATGCCCTAGATGAATTGAGGTGTATGATGATGGACGTCTAGAAAAGGATGGATGGTTATGATGAGATCCTTAGAAAGAGACTTGGAGAGATCAGCAAGCTGTAGAGAGAATTGAGGTTGACAAAGAGGAAGCCCAAATTGATGTGCATGCTAAGGTACATGGACATAAAGATGAAGAATACTATAAGGAAAGCATTATTGAGAGGCCGGTGTGATTAGTAGGGCCTAGGACGAGTGAGTCAGAAGGCTCCATAGATATGGCTTTGAAAAGGTTCATAAGGTTAAATCCTCCTTCTTTTAAAGGGTCTATGGAGGATCGAGTAATTGAGAAGTATATTGATAGGCTTGAGACCATCTTCTTAGTCATGACCTGTACGACTGAGCAGAGGGTCCTTTTAGCCACATTTATGCTCAAAGATGCAGGGAAGCAATGGTGGGAAAGTGTGAGGTAGGTGGATGGCTCGCAATTGACTTGGATAGAGTTTAAGAGGTGATTCTTTGGCCATTATTTCCCAGCCTCATTCCAAGTAGAGAAAGAGGAAGAATTTTATAGACTCTAGCAGAGAAATATAAATGAGGAGGATTTTATAGCAAAGTTCAATGAGCTATCTAAGTACTCCACCTATCTAAGTCATCATGCTGATGAGCATTGGAATGCCAAGCAGTTTCTTGATAAGATGAGGCCTGAGTTCAGCCAACAGTTAGCTGGCTTTGACATTACTTCCTTTGAGATTATGTCCAACAAGTTCAGAGCTATAGCCAGAAGGAGTAGAGCGATAGAAGAGAAGAAGTATAACATATGGAAAAATTTAACCCTGATTTATTAACCTAATAAGGGTAATTAGTGAGTTAATGAGGTGTGTGGCCAGAGGGGCTTAACTTAGCATAATTGATGTAATTTCAGCCTTAAAAGTGGGTCTGTATCGATGGCAGGCTACCTGGGTAAGGAAAGAGGATGAAAAAGTGAAGTATTATTTTCTATGCCACACATCATGGCACGTGGTTGGTCTGCTGCAGTGCACAGAGATGATTTGAACGTAACGAGCTACTCTGTACCATACGTCATAGCAAGAGGTAGTGTGCGCTGTAGCGCACGGCCAAAAAATCAGATAAATCAGTTCATGAGCTACATGAAAACAGAAGAGAAAAAGAGGAAGAAAATAAAGAGCTTAGTGTTGGCTCTATTAGGGCACAACATTTGGTCCTATTGTTGATAGATTAAAGCTCCCAAACACCCAAGGTAAGATTATAGTGCCTTCTTCTTCCTTTTCCTCTCTCATTTATTATGATTTATGGTAGGGTTTGAGTTGGGAGATGGATTTTTGATCTATAGGAGTATGGTTCTGATTCCATTAGCTAAAATAAGATTAATGGGAGTGGTTTAATGTATTGGAATACCAGATTGATAATTTTGCAAGTGGTTAGTCTATGGGAACATTTAATACCTAAAAATTGGCATTTATGAGGTAGTTGGAAGAGGTTAATGTGCATTAATGATAGTTTGAGGTGTTAATAATTATAATGTGCATTACTGGAACTTAATGAGCCCATCGGGTATGAGTAGGTAGTGATTATGAGATGATATAGTAGTGTATGTGGAGTTTTATGTTGATAAAGTTTTAAGAGTTAGGTAATGATGATGTTCTTTTAGTTTGGATGTATAGAGGTTCGTTTTGGCACCATTCGAGCTTGCTGAAGCTTTGAAAAGTTGTTATAGTAAGGGGTAAACCTTTAACCTCTCAAAGGTTTGAGGTAACCGGGGGAAAACTTAATTTTTATAATTAAATGTTACTTGTATTTGTGAAATGTAATTTGTGGAATAAATTGATGATGCATATTGGCATGTGTTGATTTGTGAAATGGTTTTAGAAAAATAACCTTGATTTTTGCCACCCTTAATGTTTTATGAAATTACTTGTGATTATTACTATGGATGGAGAATTGTGATGAAATATGAGTTAACTATGAGCATATTTATTATGTGAGTTCATGTGTTGAGAAATGATTGTTGAAATGCATATTATGTGTGAAATGTGAATAGCATGATCATTGGCAAGAGTTCACCTAGGGAGAGGAGTAGATTAGTTGAAATCCACGTGGTATTGACAATGACGTTGGAATTGAGAACTAGCCTTGGCCTCGACTGTTGAAATCGAGAGGTAGCCCTTATCCTATGGTTGATTCAAGACTGTCCTACTTATTCTATGAGGGACTCAAACCTAACTAGTCCCTATCAATTTATGAAGAGGCTAGATTAAGGGTATGACACCCCATGGTTATTAATATTAGGGGAAACCAGATTATATAAGTGAGTGAGTTAACCTTGGTCCAGTAGCTCCTCACAAGTAGAAGGCTGGGTTAGTCTGTACAAGACATAGCCACGTGATAGCCACCGGTTTCGTGTCAGAGGTAACAAGAGGATATAAGGTTGGCATTTAATCATGCACATAAGTTTGGCCATATAGTTGTTAGTTTTGTGGTCCAACATGTGTTAAGCGCGTATGGTTGTTATTTTTGTGGCCTTGTGAGTATTTTTGTAAAATAACATGATATAGAGTTTTGTGGCAAGCCCGATCACATGGTTGTTAGTTTTATGAACCGTGGCATGGTACTATATGAAATATGTGTTTATTTGCCTAGTTACATCTATTTACAATTAATATGTAACCGTAAGGGTTAAGTGAAACTTAGTTACTGAGTGGTTGTACTCACCCTTAAATTATCAATATTTTCAGTACCTAGCTCATCAAATCCGAGTCGAGAAAAACATACAGAGGCTTAGGTTTGGTGGAGTAAATCCTTTATATGCCTTTCTTTTGCCATTTACATGTGTATTTGTTAATGTATTTGCCAACTAGGATTAATTGTCATGATTGGTGCACTACTTGCATGATTTTGTGTTTAACTAGTATATTTTGTACCTTGGGTTAGTGAGTATTTGTTATGAACCCACAGATAGGGCCAAAATACTTGTACAAGTAGGAACATATGTATTTTTGAGAAATATGAATGAAATGGTTGATTTTGTGCAACTTTTCCTCCCCCTCTATGTTTTGTGAAACTTAGGATTGAGTGGTGATTTTATGAAATAAGTGTGTTTGATTGTGTGTGGTGTGTTGCACGAGCCCGCAAGAGTCCATTGAGTATGGTCGGAGGGTTGGTGTAAGCTATTGGCATGTGTGGTTAAGTTGGGACACCCCATTTGGGAGATTTTATGAAAATGTGTCAAAATGGGTTTTGGTGTCCAACTTTTTATAGAAAATGAATTTGAATATGAAACCTGTGCCATTAGCTAGAGCTAAGAGAAAGCTCTATGTTGACACTAAAACCATCTTAATTGGACATCAGACGGAGATTTGGGACTGTCAAAAATTCACTTCCCATGCTATCAAATGACAACACTGATTTGTCAAAATTTCATGCAATGTACCGTGGCGCATGGCACCTCACGCCACGGTGCATGGCATAGAGAGAACACCCCACGGAGCACGAGCCATAAGCCGCAGTACATGTGTCAATTTCTATGTGAAAATCTATTTTGAGTTTTATAACTCATTGTTTGGGTCCCATTGACTTCCAAGCTTTTGCTTTGTATTTAAAACTCTAATTTAGAGTCCTTAAAACATGTTTAAGATTTGAAAGGTTAAAAATTATGATTCCTTGAAATAAATTTTTAGAAATTCATTTATTCAGCCTTACAGTTTGGTAGTCCTTGAGGGTAGAACTTTAGATTACCAAGTTTTGGAGTTAATTGTGGTTTAACCTCAGGGAGGTATAAGAAGAGACATGGTCAAGGGAGATTCTCTTCCTACACAAGCTCTACGGGCACAGTGAGTAAGAAGTCAGGTTTTAACTTGAGTATGTCTGGGAGGTACAGTAATGGAGGAAGCAAGAAGAAGAGCTTCTAGAAGGGGTCTTAATCTAAGGGATCCAACTAGAGGAGCAATGCCCCGAGGAGTATGGGCAGGGTCAAAAATTAGACGTTCCAGCAGGGATCTACAGCTCTATCTATATAATGCCAGCTAGAGCTCCACAGTGCTATAAATGCAAAAAACATCACCAAGGGTAGTGTTAGATTTGCTTCAAATGCAATAAGGTGGGACACAGCCAAGTTTTGCCCAGAGAACATACCTGCTCTTGATTAGAGATCCGCTATATCAAGGCAAGTCTTCACCATAACCAAAGAAGATGCTGAGGCTTTACCAAAGCTAATTAGAGGTGCAATCTCACTTTGTGGTCACCAGATAGATGCTTTGTTTGATTCTGGTGCCACACACTCTTTTATATCTGATGATTGTGCAAAGAGACTAAAGTTGCATGTGCTTGAAATGTCATTTTTCATGAATGTGTCTACGCCGGCTAGTGCATCTGTGAGGACCAGTCGAGCTTGTTTGAAAGTTGAGTTGAAGTTTGGTGACAGAGTCACTATTACTGACTTAATCAACTTACCTTTGAGTGGCATTGATGTGATAGTAGGGATAGATTGGTTGTTTACCAATGGTGCGACACTCGACCGTAATAGAAAGATAGTTTCCCTACCAATTTACATAGCAACAACTGTTGACCCTGAACCTGTCAAGTCATTGTCAGTAGTGAACTGTGAGACTCCCAAGTTCTTATCTGCCCTACAAGTAAAGATGTCAATGAGATAGGGTTATCAAGTTTTCATGATCTATTGTTCTACATATAAAGTGTATGATAGAGGAATTGATAGAATTGGAATGGTGAATGAGTTCCCAGAGGTGTTTGATGATCGAAAGTCAGGATTGCCACCAAAAAGAGAGATTAAATTCTTGATTGATTTAGTACCCGATACCGAGCCAATCTCTAAGGCTTCGTATCGTATGGCTCCTATAGAACTAAAAGAATTGAAAAAGCAACTAGAAGAGTTGCTTGAGAAGGGATTCATCCGACTGAGTATGTCGCTATGGGGATCAATAATGGAGAAATTTACACTTATCATTACAAAGTAAGACATAGTTGAATAAATGAATAATTGATTAAACATAACATATAATTTAGTCATTTAAAATGTATGAATGCATGATGTAGGCCAATATGACTTTCCTGACTGACAGAATGCCCCTTGGCACTCTTTAGCTCGCAGGTAAATCTTATATTCACTTGCACCTCCACAGGCATAAAACATTATCTAAGGGAAGATTGAATCCACCTAATCGCTTGTGCTCCGTCGACGTGAATCCTGAGCAGTTAAAGCTAACTCCTTCCTAAAGTCAACCCAACTTACTCTCCATGTTAGGGCTTCCTTAGCCTAGGCATTTAAGCTCACACTTCATATGTCAGATTCTCTCCCCCACTGAGAGGTGTTAAATACTCAATCCACTAACCACTCTAGTATATTGAACCCATAATATGAAAGGCAATATTGAGTACTAGTAGTGTGCCATAGAATATCACAAGTCTACACCTCCCAATTGGTGAACTCCCCCTGAAATCATGCCTTTTACTCTTGTCTACCTTTATTGAGTATTGACTACTTCAACACTCTAAGGTAGTATAACATATATCACTCCTCCTTTAAGCGGTTCCTTAGCCTATTTAAGGTATCTAATCTAGTTACATTTTTTTAATGCAACTTTCATTTTCTATAATTACAATGCATGCAAACAATCTTGTTTCCATAAAAATATTATTGTTAAACAAATAAAAAACATTGCAATGCTTAATACCGATAAAAGAGACCTAACTGTCACCGCTTTCATTATTTGACAAACTTAAGTTTTTATATAAATTATATATTCATTTAACAAGTGACAATAGATAATTAACAAGTATTGTTCAGGAATTAACAAGTAAAGTTATGTAATTAACAAGTAATTTGGTTGTTTTTTCAAAACAACAGTTAAACAAGTCTTATTATGGCATTAACAAGTCAAGCTGTGCAATTAACAAGTATTATTATGTAATTAACAAGTAAAGTTACATGATTAACAAATAATGCAGTTTGGTTGAAGAAGTCATAGATTTGACAAGAAAATTCAAATAATTAACAAGTCTTATTAAGATATTAACAATGATAGTTATGCAATTAACAAGTAATGTAGCTCTGTTGTAGAAGTCACGAACTTAACAAGGAGAGTTAAGTAATTGACAAGTCCTATTAAGGTATTAACAAATATAGTTACATGAGAGTTAAGTAATTGACAAGTCCTATTAAGGTATTAACAAGTATAGTTATATGATTAACAAGTAATTTATTTCTGTTGTAGGAGTCATAAGGTTAACAAGGAAAGTTAAGTAATTAACAAGTCCTGTTAAGGTATTAATAAGTAATGTTATGCAATTAACAAGTAACATAATAATCAAGTGGTAAGGTTTATTATATATATATATATATATATAATTTTATGCATTATATGATTGAATGAGTTGAGTGATTTGGTGATCCAAAATCTTTTGGTGAACTAAAGGGTTTTGAGTTTTACACCCACCTTAACCACCTTTAGAGAAATTAATTAACCATAATTCACCAGCCATCACCGATGATGGTCCAGTCTACGGCCGGAGCTTCGGTGATGGAGTTAAAGTGGCTTCCATCTCTAGTAAAGCTCTAGTCACCAATGATAGTGGCTAGTGGTTTCTTCTTTAATATTTGAACTTAGGGTATTTTAGTCTTTTTCTACTTTTAATTTATTTTCAATTTAATTTCATAGGATTGAACTGATATTATTGAATTTTTTAGGAGCCACCTAAAGATATGTTGCTTCCTCTATCCTTAAATAAAATTTTGCCTTTAATTAAGGTTCAGGTAAAATTTTTATTTTTCAAGTGGAAACAATTGCCGCCTAATGATACGTCCCTTCTGTTAGTATTGGGATCTGGAAATTCAGTACTGTAACACATAAAGCATGAGATGCACCGACTATTACATGAATCAAAGGCCAAGACAGCTCGAAATTAATGCTAGTTATAATGAGCCTAGTTAACCAACGGTTGCTCGCAGATTCCGCTGGATAAGGTCTGGTGGCTTCCAGTAGTGCGTAAACATCTTGGGTGATCATCACCCTAGGGTGATGCAATGATGGTCCAAATTTAAAAAATCAATTTAATATTTTTATTTAATATTTTTTAAAAATAAAAATTTATAAAAATTATTAAAAAGTTTTAATAAATATTTTTTGACTAATTTAGTCTATATTTAACTGGTAAAGTACTCGTGCAATACACGAGATTATATACAATAATTTTTTTTAGAAGTAACATATCTATCATTTAAGATGAATTAAATTTTTTATAAATAAGTGTCAATCTTGTAGGAGATTTTTCTTGAAAAAATAACTTATAGCATATCATCTCTAATACTCCATATCATCCTATACTTAGTGGAGCTATGTAATTATCATTTTTAATGTTAAATATGCATATTAGAGTTAAGTGAATGCAAAAACTAAATGAATACAATATGATTGGATACAATAAGAAGAAAATTAATAAAAATTTATAATGAATCAGATCAAATTATTGAAAACTTTATTATAAATAACATTAGAAGTTTTGTCTGTAGATCAACCATTTTCATCAAGAATTAATATTTTTAAAACCTTCCCTACTTCTAACACAAGAAACAACAACGTTAACTAGCCGTGCGTGAAAACATGATAAGGCAAGTACAAATCGACATTACATAGGCTCTGGCCTTGCCTTTTATTAATGATCATTGCAAAAGCTAATATAATAGAAAATTGCCTCCTTTTCCTAATAAATGGAAACCTAGTAAAGCATCCGTGATATGGCAGCTTTTTTTAAATATGTGGCATCATCATTTATGACCAAATTTTTCCAAAAAAAATATATTCCATGATACAATAATTTTTAAATAATTAGTATTTATTTTATTATACTTTTATTATCCAATTTTTAAGGTTGGCACTAAATGTTATAAAACTAACATAAAAAAGGTCGTCAATAAAATTTCAATTTTGATCTCATCAAACAAAAGAAATAATGCAAGCATAATCGCTATAAATTAATCATATTTAAAATTAATAGTCATCAAAATGAACAACAATAGTCATCAAAGCACAACACCCCAAAATGAACCAGAGGGAGACATTTTATTGGACAAAACATATTGTATCTTCTTACATGTTTATTTTCCTATCTTTACATGCTTCACTATGTTCGATATAAGTTCATCATCATTGTTATCCACATCTAAATATAATTTACAACTAAAGAATGGTAAATTTATAGAATGAATTAGACTACATCCAAATATGCCTAAACTTATGTAGTAGGCTAGAGGTGTGAACCTGACCAAAACTTTATATAATATTTTTTTCATGGCTTAAGCACAAATCTGTTTAAAAATTAAAAGCCTATTTAAATACTAATTTAAATAAGGTTATTGGTGAGGCTTTAAAACCTTAAATAGGCTTTAGGCCTGCTAAAGCCTACTTTAAAGCCTTAATTGGGTTTGAAATAGACTTTAAACTTATAATAACAACATGATCTGATTAAATATATTAACAACATTGAGATTAATGCATTAGTTTAATTAGATTTAAAAAGTGAAAAATCAATTTAAATAAATACAAAGTAAGTAAGATGTGTTGGTTAAATAAGATGTAAATTTAGGGATTTAAATTGACAACATAAAAAAATTGGTATTAGGAAAATGTAAAAAATAATTTTTTTAAAGATAAAATTTTTTTAAAATAGGCTTATGCGCTTGGCCATAAGCACATTAAATATGAGCCAAGCTTCAAAAATCAGTTGATTTTAGGATAACTAGGTTATGGACCTGAGCCCATAATGGCTAGGCCCATATAGGCTATGCTTGTGCTCACCTATTTTCCAACTGTAGTTTGAATCTGAAATATATACTTTTAGATGGACAATCATTTAATTAAGTGTATATAGTTAAAAGATATACACCTGCTAGCCACTCATAATTTGAATTTTAAGCAAAGATGTTGTATACATGTTTTAAATGATACTAGATGCTGGTCTATTAATTATTAATGTTGCATGCATAAATACAATAATTTATTATATTGAGTACAAATATTTATACATTGACCAAAAGTACCTAATATTAATTATACTACTTAGATTAATGAATTACTGTAATTAAGCCAAATTTAATAAAGTATGATTAATTTTATAAAATTTAAAAACATGTACATGATTTTGAATGGAAAAAATATTTAAAAAATTATTGATTTAAATATATTTCACTTAGGAGAATATTGGATTTTCTGTAATTTTTTCCAAATTTAAATCTAGGGAATTCAAATCTATATATTTCATATTTTCACAATATTTTGTCATTTAAAGATTTAAATCTATGTGGAGATAGAAAAAGTTAATTTATTTTATTTAGAATATATGCATCTTATAACTATTTTTTTTTAGGTTATATATATATATAAGATTCAGTTTGAATCTAGTTAGACTTGATGGGCCACCAATTTAAATCCCTTTTTTGCCTTAAAAAATATAATACTTTCAATTTTTAAATTAAATTATATTTTGGAATACATTTTTATACTTTAAAAACAACATTTATATTACTTATTTTTTATTTTTGAATATTGTAATTCGTATTTTAGAAAAATGGCCAATTTTAATGAACAGGCTTATATGGGCTCTGCTTGCTCATTTCTTGACTCTAGTCTGAATCTCAAATACATATGTTTAGATAAATAATCATTTATTTAAGTTTTCATAGTTCAAAGACATGTATCTTTTAACCACTCATAATTCAAATATCAAGCAAAGATTTTGTATAAATTTTTGAATGGTATTATATGCTGGCTAGTCCATTAATTGTTTAAAGTAACACACATACATTCATTAAGTAGATCATATTGAGAATAAATATTTATACATTGACCAAAAATCCAAAAAATAATACTACTCAGATTAAAGATTGACGAGAATTAAACTAAATTTTTAGAAAGTTTGATTAATTGGATAAAATTTTAATAATAATACATGACTTTAATATAAAAAAATATTTAAAAATTATTAATTTAGATACCTTTCCAATTGGAGAATATTGGATTTCATGTAATTTTATCCAAATCCAAATCTTTGAAATTCAAACCTATATATTTCATAATATTTTAAACTTTAAAGATTTAAATCTAGGTGAATATAGATAAAATTAATTTATTTTATTTGAAATATATACATCTTAAAACTATTTTTTTAGTTTATATATATGAACATTTAAAATTTCACCCCAAACCGATCCATAAACCAATAACCAAACCTAACTCTCAAAATACAAAGTCACATAAAAGGTAACTTGAAACACATAAAAAATGATAAATCATCATGAACCTAACTTTAAATCTAAATACTCTATTTTATGTACATATAAAAACAATAAATCATCCCAAACGGAGTACTGAACTTGATTCCAAAAACAAAATCAACTTTCTAGATGCATATAAAGATATTTTCAAATCTATATTGTTTTAGAAGAGATGTGGTATATTTTTCAAATTGAATGAGACAAGTTAATTATATAATCCAATAATGTAAATGAAAGAGAATGTTATAAAACTACACAGATACATGAAATATTATAAAATATTAAATTTGTTCCATAACTAAATATTATTTGAATTTCAAATATCATGTTATTATTTTAGTTTGTATATGTAAATATTTAAAAATTTAGTTGAAAACCTATCAATAAACCAACAATCAAATCTAATTTTCAAACTACGGAATTGTGCGAAAATGCTTTGAAGTACAAGAAAAAGACCACTAAATTTAATAATCCTATAATGATTTACATATCCAAATTTTAAAAGTTCTACTCATATATTCGACAATCTAAAATAGAAAATATATATATATATATATATATATACTTGATTATGATATTCTCTTAATAACATCAAGATACTTAATATTATTACATCAAATTGATTATAGTGTCTCTTATTAGGTTAGGATAGGTATTATATTCGTTATGTATAAAAATATATATTATATTAAAAATTATAGATTCAAATATTAGTATATTAAAAAATTATTTATTGAATTTTTATTTATACTACATTTTTTAAAATTTGGTTTATACTGCTGTTTTCAAAATTTGTTAACAATTTATTCCCAAGATAAAATTTATTGTGAATAATATAAAATTGTAATAATCCAAAAAATATTAATAGGATGTGAGATATTGCGATATTAAATATCTTGAGTGTTAAAAAAGACTGTGTGATACATTAATGGCATACTCACTAAATAATTCTTGTTAGTAACACCCCTCTTTCAAATGTCTACAATTCTAAAAAAATCAAAACTATAGGACTAGATAGACCTTAACTCCTTATGAAGGACTTTCAAATAATTGGAGGAATTCAATAATTAGTAGACAATGAGTATAACTATAAAATAAAAAAAATGGTATTTACTTTAAAGAAGATTATAAACACAAAAACTTACATTAGCATATTAAAAAACTAACTCAACTACGTTTGAGACTCATATAGAGAAATTCATGCATGTTAAAGTTTGAAATTTTGAATATCCTTCCCTTTTTTTTTTTGGCCAATTGTATATCCTCCCTTGCTACAACCTATCACCATCAAGTAAGTTTTGGTTTTGATTTAATTGCATAATTTAAAAATTTAAATGGTGAATACTAAGTAAAATAGAGGAAATTGTGGTTCTTTTTATTAATCTAATTGTTGAATTGATTTTTTTTTCTAGCATGAAATTGTTATATTGATTTTTAATTCCAATATCAAATCCAAATTGAATTCCTAACTAAATCTTGTATAAAAAATATTGATACTTAATATTTTCAAGTAAATTCAATTTTGTTTTATACATATAAAAAATGGAGGGGATGAAATGTGACGCGTAGCTGATACTATTAATTTATATATAATTGAATAAGGATGAATTAAGAGAGAAAATGAAAGGGTAATTTTTTAAAATAATGATGGATATTAAATATTTTTTTTGTGATGACAGATACTTAGTATATATTAAACAATAATCTGAATTTAAAGTCCTAAATGATATCTATTTTTTTATTCAATTGTAGAAATTCATGGGAATGCCACCATTGTTTCCGTAAATGATATCTATTTTTAATTCTAATGCCAACATCATTATACATAATGAAGTGTCAATATTTTTAAACCCATAATCGTTTAGATATACATCTTAGAAATGATAATTTGAATTAAAATTTTTAAACAGATGGTAGTTTTCAAAATATTTAAATTTAAGTGTATAGCTATATATTAATTTGCATTCAAGTAAATAGATATCTATACTTTATTAGATGATCTAGATTTTCAAAAATCATTAGAATAGATATAAATATTTAAACATAATTTCTTTTTTCTGCATATTTAAATATGTAGATATTAATTTGAATTTAAATTAAATATGATATCCTTTTCAAATTATCAAATTTGAATTTCAAATAGATAAATGTAATTTTTTTAATATATATAAAAATAATAAATTATTTTGAACCTAACTCCAAACATAAATACATTAATTTATGTACATATAAAAATAATAAATTAACTCGAATTTAACTCCACATTCATCTTCGAAACACAAAATTGCAAGAGCTTCTCAAAGTATAGAATTACAAGAAATTTTAAAAAAGGCACACGTCATTTGTACATAGCCTTTAACTCCACTTTTTTATATATAATGATTAGATATTTCTAACTTTAAAACAAAAAAGTTTTTGTTTTAAACAATATAAAATAAAAAAAATTATTTAAAAATAAATTTTCTGTTATTTATTTTAAAAAAATTAAAGTTATTGTAAAACACTAAAAACTCAAAATATCTTCATGATGTTTTGTTACTTTTAATTCTACAAAACAAAATTAGGGAAAAGCCAGAAAATATCGTGTTTCCATTAACGATAATTATATTAATAAAATAAATAATTTTTACACCTTTTAATTCACCACTTTCGATATATTTTTTGAAATAATGATTCAAATGTAATTTTTTATTTGTTATTTTTAAAATTATTATAAAAAATTATTATACATAATTATTTTGAGAGCATAAAAATAGAAAACAGCACCAAGCAAACACTATATTTTTCCCAAAACAAATGAACATAATTTTACTTTTTGGTAATTTTTATATAATTTAAGTTTAACCAAGCATGTCCTATATCATCAATATAAAATATAAAATTTACAACATATTATATTAGTTATAAATTATAAATTATAAAATTATAGATGAATTAAAAGTCAAAATTATACTTATCCAAAGAAGAGGGATAATATCTCAAGTTAAGTTTTTAATACTCCCTTTCAAATTATGAGATGTATTTTTAGAAAGATTCAATATCCTAAAATAAAAAACATTTTTCATAACAAAAATTTTTTTAGTAATTATATTTTTTTAATATTACTATTTTTATTATATTTTCTCTTCATAATATTCTTTTATAAATAAAAATTGCTTTAAAAAATTAGATTTTTATCTTGAAAAAAATAATATTGTAAACTATATTTAATAAATTTTATTAAAAAGTGTAATTTTGTCAAAAAAATATTTTCTAAATTGTGTCAAACAGAGTAACATTCAAATTAGAAAAAATCTCATTCAATAAATATCATATCATTTCGTTGAAAATAAAGAAGTGAACATCGTATCATATTTATGCTCAGTATAGTCGTCGTTCATGACGATTTCTTTGGGCCATTAATTCATTTTAGGATTTCAACCAATGGAGTTGAAAATTGCATCATAAATAGAGGGACGACCCCAAGCTACATGTCAGACATTGATGTCATCTCCATAGTTGCCTATCAAAAAAAAAAAAATCCAAAATAAATCATAGCCTACAAAGAATTCTTAATTAATCTCTTTTTATTATCCTCCACTTTGTACAGAAAAATAGGGGTTGATAAAAGAGAAAATACTAATAAAATTTTTTAAATTATTTTTTATTGAAGTATTTAAGGACTTCTATGTCACTAAAGTTTAAAGTAAAAATATTATTTTATCTTTATTAAAATAAACAAGCCCTATTCATAACATTTTCTTAAAAATAATATTTTTTATTTTATAAATCATAAGAGTTGAATAAAAAATTATAATTTATCAAATATAAATTGTGTTATTAAAAAACAAGGCTAATCGCAATTTTTACTTAAAGAATAATAATTTTTATTTTGTGAATTATAAGAGTTAAATGAGAAATTACATCTTGTTAAGTGAAATTTCTATTATTAAAAAAATATTCTTAAAATAACAAGCCATAATCACAACTTTTATTTAAAGAATAATAACTTTTATTCAAAGACTTGTAAAAATTGAACAAAAAAAATCGTAACATATTAATAAAGGTAAAATGATATTCTTGATATAAAATTTGTTGACAGTAAAATTATAATATTTTAAAAAATTAAATCATTATTTATATAATTTGAGAGATTTTATTATTTTTTATAAAGAGTAAAAAAATATTTGGGGCTATTTAAGGTGTGTATGACTAACAAATTGGCATGAAAACGATATTACAGATGTGACAATAAACATAGTTTTAAATCAAATCGGACAGTTTGATTAATTGGATTGTTGACTGGACTTGCTACTCCATTTGAATCAAAAAATTATTTTTATGATTGCTGCCGTTGAATCCAAACCTAGAGTTAATTTGGATACTGGAGTGGTTTTCAAAAATTGAAGGAATTTGAATCTAATATATATATATATATATATATAAAGCTAAAAAAACTTTTAAAACCCAGAAGGCAAAAAAAAAAAAGACCATTTTAAAAGGCAATTCCCTTCACAAGTGTGTGTGTTATTGGGATCATTTTTCTTGAAAGATGCAGTTATAAATGCAAATGCATATATACTTTTAAACTATGGATTATAAAATTATAAAATTATTAATTTATACTCATATTATGTTATTTTATTAATAATTGGATATACTATGGATTTATTTCTTTTACATATAATATACATATAATATATATTATATACATTGGATTAGAATATATTTAGTGTTTTACAATAACTTTTTTGTTTTATATATGTCATTGGATTAGAATTGTTTAATCTCACACCTTTTTTAAGTAATGTTGTTGTTACTCTTAAGTGGTCATTTGAACTAATAATATATTTCTTAATTATTAAAGCTAGTGTCCTTTACAAGGTAGAATAATTATGCTTTTTTATTTTGCATGATTAATTAAATAAAATAAGTTAGAAAAATAAACAACAATGAAGGAACCTACTACGTATAAATAATTATGAAGGCACGATTATAAACAAAATATAATTTTTTAACCTTCTTGTATTTAATTTGACTTCAAATAAAAAGATATTTATACTTCATTGTATGATACAATTTTTTTGAAATCATGAGAATAGATCTAAATATTTAAATACAGATTCTTTTTTCTAAATATTTAAATACGTAGATATTAATTTAAATTTAAATTCAAATAGATAAATATATATATATATATATATATGTATATCTATATGTATGTATGTATGTTAGATCATATTGGCAAATCTTTAGGATTGATGAAAATTTTTAAAAATCATGATGACATAATGAATCATTCTGAACCTAACTCCAAACCTGATTCCAGAGCACATAATCACAAGAAAGTCGTCTTGGAGTATAGAAATATAGTAAACTTAAAAATGAATACATGGCATTCTCTCATAACTTTTACCCCTATTTTCATACATATAAAGATATAAATGGTCTAATTTAATATTAAAATTTTTATATTTTTATATATTAATTATTCAGATATATTCTGTATAGTCTAGATTTAAAATTTTTAACTTGTGATTTTTTGAAAAAAATATTTTTTAAAAAGTTACAATTAAAAGATTATATATTTTATTTTTTAATATTGTATTCATCAAAATAAAAAATAAAAACTTTAAATTTGGACTTTTCAAATAAAAAATTAATATCAAATTTGGACTATTCAAAATACGTGTAGATAGTCAATTTAAAAAGTTATAATATTAAATTAGATCACCCAAATTAAATTAGTACTATTCAGATTAATAATGAACATATTTATAAAAAATTTAAATTTTTATTTTAATAAATATAAAATTTTAATTTTAATTTAAAATTTAAAAAATTTAGGCCGTCCAAATTTAATATAAATGGTCCAAATTTTATTTAATGGATGAGTATCTCGGTGCACCAAAGACAGACCCCTAGTAGTGCCAAGTCTGATGTAATTTCTTTTTGATTTCTTCTCCATGTTTTGACTTTTGACTTTTGAGGCATGGCGATGCATGAATTTAAGGTATGGGGTCAAAAAAGTCAAAAAAAGTATAAATAATGTTTTGCTGCTTGAAATTAAATAATGGATTAAATGAAAATTTCATTTAAACTATAACTTTAGCAGTAATGTTTAGAAACCTAAACTCATTTTTAAATTGGTGCAATATATTCCATTTCAATTTTTAAAAACAAGATATATATATATATATATATATATATTGCCCTTACTACTAATAAAACTTAACTTTAACTATTAATTGGCTAAAAATTACATAAAAGAAAAAAAAAGATTGTGAAATTGGGCCAAAAATTTTGTACCTTCACACCTTCAATATGGATCCATCTTGGGTGTTTATCACCTTGATGAGCACAGTGCAATCTCTGGATGATCCGATTTAAAGAATTAATATAATATTTTTATTTTATATTTTTCAAAATAAAAAATATAAAAATTATTAAAAAATTTTAATAAATATTTTCATGACTAATTTAATTTATATTCAATTTGAAGAGTTCAATTTAACATTAAAATTTTTATATTTTTATATATTGACTATCTAAATGTATTCTGAACAATCTAAATTTAAAAATTTTTAACTTGTAATTTTTTTTAAAAAATATTCTTTATAAAGTTATAGTTAAAAGATTATATATTATACTTTTAATATTGTATTCATCAAAATAAAAAATAGAAACTTTAAATTTGGACCTTGCAGATGAAAATTTAATATTAAATTTGGATTGTCCAAAGTTCATGTAGTCATGCAAATAGTCAATTTAAAAAAATTATAATATTAAATTAGACTACCAAATTAGATCAATACTATCTAAATTGATGATGAACATATTTATTAAAAAATTATAAATTTTTATTTTAATAAATTAAAATTAAAGTTAAAATTAAAAAATTAAAAATTGGGTGATTTTTTCAAATGATGAGCACCTCGATGCTCAGCAAGATAGACCCCTTTCAATATAACCTTATGAACTTGACAGGTAGGGGTAGAGAGAAGGGGGGACCGACAGGGGCCACGGCCCCCCTAACTTTTTATTTTTTTTCTTAGTAAAATGTAGGAGTTATATATTTTCAGCTCCTATAAGTTAGCATATTATAGAAGTTATGAAATAGTAGATGGAATTTTTATTTCAATTTTATATATAGTCTTTTACATATATATAAAGCAACTATTTTAGTAGCTTGAAGATGTAGTTATTATAAGATTTACTTATTTTCAATAAGATAATGTTATGCGTAACACCCCAACTTTTACTAACTAAAAATTTAACCAAATACCATGGTAATAAAAAGATTTAAACTAATAAAAATAATTACCATGATATAAAGATTTAAAGTCAATTTTTAAATTTATTTTGAAAAGATGATTACGATAGAAAAGAGTTAATTTATATTTTAAGAAACTACCATGGTTACAAAAATTTTATATACTAAATAGATATTTAAAATATAGCCTTGGTAAAACTAATTAAACTAGTTAAAAATGCTACAAAGGTTATAAAAATTTGCACTTACCATTTAAAATCATAAATAACACCCAACCATGGTAGAAAAGAGTCTACCATGGTAGATATAAAATATAATGCCCTTCTCCCATATATTACTAACTCATGCATGCAAGCTACACTAAGGTAATCAGAGCACCTCATATGTTTGATCTACCAATTAAAAATGGGTTATCAAATTACAGAAATTTATTAAAAAAATAGGGATCCTAAAATTCAGTAATAAATTCTCAAAAGTATATATATATATATATATATATTATGCACAACGAAAGCATTCAGGAATGTATAACTACTATATTTAAAAAAATAGCAAAAAATTGAAATCTTTTCCTAAACAAGACTACACACCTATAGAACCACAAACTTTCACGCTATGTCATGCGCCGCGGCGCATGTATCAAATTTTGTTGTCAAAACAGCTTTGCTAGTAGGAACTTTCATTGTGTGACATTTTCATATCTAATGTTCGATTGGAGTGATTCAAACGCCCACACATCACTTATTTCAAAATCTAACTAATGACAAAGGTTTCATCTCAATATGATTTCTCATTTGGAAATTAGACACCAAGATGAAAAATGTAACCCTCCCTTATATCCTCCAGATATGGGAAAGGATTAAATAAATCACCACACTAAAAATAGCAAACAATAATCAAATACTTTGTTTGAAAAGCTTGGGCTTAAGACTCGTTTTGCAAAATCATCAAAATCATAAGACATTAGAGTAATACGCAATGAAAACAAATCACATAGATTCATAACAACCATTACATGGATTTAAAACAAAGGAATCAGGTCAGATTTGGGGCCATGCTGTGGTAGACAACACTTGTATTGCAGCATGTGGTACATAGCCACACACCTTGACTTTCTCTGTGTCATGCGCTGCGGCGTGATATGCCATGCGCCACAGCACACAAGTCCCATTATGAAGCCGTCATTTAACAACTCAAATGATGAACTTTTGATATGCACTGTTTTCACATATGACATTCGCTCGAAGTAATTCAAGCGCCCGCACGTAGCTTAGATCATATACTCACTAATGTGATAAGTTTGGACACAATCTAACAATCTGATTGAAATTTGGATACTTAGGTGCAAAAAGTCACTTTTTACAAAAATTTAATGCACCCAAGCGCTCAAATCGATCCTATTATCTCATTAGACCACATTAAGGCTTGAACCAAGTCCAAAAGGACCTATTACACCTGATTGACCACATCTCATCACATATATGTGCATATATCAAAATTTGGCTATTCAACAGCTCATTTTCACAATTAACAACTTTTCACAATTTGGCACAAAAACATTCCTTTAGCAATTTTCACCACAATATCACTATAAAATCACCCCTTCACATATCCACAATATATACACAACTAAATCTTAGATCCTGCTAATCATTTCACCACATATTTCCCACATGTAGGCTAAGATTTACAAATTCACTACAATTTCCCACAATTCACAATTCAAAACATGCATGTACATCCTATGGCAACTTATGTACATAAATTCACATTATTTAGTTTATTACACAAAACTCAAAGATTCGTATGACCACAAAACCACTATGCTAGTCCAGACTCTTCTTCTATGCCTGGGTCACTGCTTGGTCCTGTAAAAATGTAACTATAGGGGTGAGATAAAAATCTTAGTAATAAAATAACTCTCTACTATTGACTATCACATGCAACTATATGAAAGTATAGCATAATATATAAGTAAACATAGCATATACATAAGTTTCATTTCAAACCACATCAACATATATCATTTCACCTCTTTTACCACTATATTCATCATTTTTCTAACATATAGCATGATCATTATTGACCAAGCCTTGAAATCACCCCAATATGAAACCATAAACTCGCCTTAGACCAATGTACATTCACATCAGCCTTAAGCTTACCTTTAATGGTAGAATCACTTGGCCAAAGGTATTCTATCTTAGACTATGGTTTCTCCCATTACACACAATGGGTGTCTTTGACTCCAACTCTACATCACATTAATACTAAGGAGTTTCAATCTCCAACACTGCACTTAATAGGTACTAAGGAGATAATCTCCAACACCGCACATCGAAAGGCACTAAGGAGATACAAATTCTCCAACATTGCACCCCATCGGGCATTAAGAAGAATGATGCCATATGGTCTTATCATTACATATCTACACATGTGAACTCTCACTCTTATAATCATACTTTCTGGACCAATCACAGGTTCCCATTTACCATCATACATGTATCTACAATACATAGCATACACACACACACACACACATAAAGCATAAAATCCTATTTTTTACTCGTTATTTAATCAAAAGCCATTTTCATGTAACATTCACACAATGCCATAAAACATGCTTACATTAAAACATTTTCATGCACTAGATAGTAAACTTACACACAGTTATAATAAATAGTCAAACAGAAAAAGTTATTTAGTTATCTCAACCCTTCTATCACAATAAAGGTTACCTGTAAATTTCAATTGCCATAATAGCTTGTCATAAGCTTCCTTTCTCAACTCACACGTGAAATACACCAATCTACACATAATTGGCACAATCAGTCAAATAATTCAATTAACCTAAAACACTCAATTATCAATTAAGGCTATAACTAGTCATTTATCACTTTCCACTTAGCCAATCTAAGTCTATTACTGCTCAACTATCACTTCACATTACTTCTAATGATCCCATTTTACTTTACACCATTTCCACATCTAGTTTCCATTGATTTAGGCCCAAATTGAGCTTATAAGTTTAAAGCTTTACCGTTCAACTCTAAACTAGTCACAAAGCTCTAATTTAACTTTCGAGAACTTTTTTATTACTATAGGGTAAGAAATAAACCCCTTAAATTTCCCACATTCAATTTGTCTATAACTTATAGAAATTAAGGTAGAATGAAAGGTAAGGGTTGTATGAAGCTTACCTGATAAGTTACTGATCGAAAGTGCCTTCTAATAGTCTGAAAACCTTAGCCCTAACTGACCTCTATCTCTTCGCTTCTCCTCTTATGCTCTTTCTCTCTTTTCCCTTTTGAACCAACTATTAATTCATGACCTATTTACTCATTTTCTATGCCATGTGCCATGGCACAGATAGCTTATGCTATGACGCATGGCATAGTGAGGAGAATCCTTATCGTGCGCATATGCTTTGCTTTGGGATGCAGTTCTTCTACCCATGTTTGCTCATTTAACATCCTAAAGACACCAATTATCAATTAATCATCCAAATCTCTAATCACTTACAAATTACCACTTTACCCTTGATTAACAGTTAATCATAGGATTAAAAAATTAGGATGTTACAAAAAGTGACCACTTTATGTCATTAGCCCATACCCAAGCATCCTAGAATCAAACTTTATGTCATTAGCCATTTTCAAGAGCTCGACCACATCCAATGGGACACTTCACACCTAATTGACCCCACATATCATCAATAATGAAAACACATATAATTTTGGCTAGTTAACTGCCATTTCACACAATAGGGCCTTTTTGCACATTAATGCACATAAACTCACTCACTTCGCTAACAAATCACATAAATATTCAAAACATGTAATTACATATGTATATATGAATTTGATCACAAATATGCCCTTTACACACAGACAGGGCTATTTCCACACTTTTCCACATATTTCACATGCATGACTAAATTTTACACCACATTATCACTTTCATACTTCAATCTTAAGACACACACACATGAAAGAGAATCTATATCACATATATGTATCTATTCCTATGGAAACTTATAAACATACTAATTTACAACATTACAATTCATTACACAAACCCAAGGCTTCCAGTAGTCTCACTACTCCTAGTCCAGTTCTTTTCCCTTACTACTATCAATCTCAAGACCTAAAAAATATAACCATAGGATAAGATAAAAAATCTTAGTAGCCAAGATAATTCAAAGCTACCTATTAAAGAGAATAACTATAAATAAGTAATTAACTTAGTGTTCAAGTCTCAAAGTATAAATATATATGTTTTACTAAATCATTTTCTCACACATATGATCCACCTAAGTTTGTTTATCCTCCAAACATCCCTGATTGAATTCGTAGGTGACTTTGACTATTCCCCAAGAGATTAGTCTTCACCCAACCTTCTGTAGGTGAACTACCAAGCCTCGGTGTTTTATCCTACTTCAGACTATGAATTCTCCCTTCACACACATGCTAGGGGTGTCGTTGACTCCTAACCACACCCTTACAGGTACTAAGAAGTTGCCAGACTGCCTAAATTTTTCATGGTACAGTCCCCTAAATTGCTACACTATGGGTCCCCTGGTCTCAGCTAATACATATGAATTTTTCATGCTTACCTCATCAATACAGATAAACTCCTACCTCTCTAATGCAAGTGAATGAAAATATATGCATATTCAAATTTATGCCTATATATCAATAGTTTACTTTAAAATCCTCTTTTGCTAATGATTCATCTTTTAAATAAATCTCTTCTAAAATGGAAACTACACAAGTTACAAATCTTGCCAATATTTACAAATCACACATATCATACCAACGCATTTACTTATAAATAGTTAATCTAGCTAATAGATAGAATGAATTATCTGGTTACCTCAACCCTTCTTTTACTAGAAAGGGTTACCTATAACATATAGGAAATTTAATCATAGTTAATTAATTTAATAAGTATAATTAGTAAGTTGATGAGATGTATGGCCAGAGGGGCCTAGTTGATGTAATTAATTATGATTTTAGCCTTAGAAGTAGGTCTAGAGTGAAGGTAGGCCACCGAGTAAGGAAAGAGGAAGAAAAAGTAAAGAGAAGCCTTTTGTGCCATATGCCACAGTGTGTGGTCAATTCACCATAATGTGTGGAGGTAAATTTAAATGTAATAGGACTCTTTGTGCCATGCGCCGTAGCGGGAGGCTGAGTACGTCACAGCGCATGGTTAAAATCTAATAAAGCTGGTTCGTGTTTGTGTGTGAAGAACATAAAAGAGGGAGGAGAAAACATAAAGGCACGTTTAAGGCTTGTTAAGGCATAACAGTAGTTCCCATTGGTGATATTTTGAGACTCTCAAACACCCAAGGTAAGTAATTTATGCTCGCATCTTCCTTTCTCTACCATATTTGTAAAGAT
>NW_026555335.1:22842190-22872966 GCF_029017545.1 Prosopis cineraria
TTCAAAAATCATGGATAAGAAAGTATGTTGAATCATTTTTGAAACTAGGAGTGCTTTTAAAAGATATAAACTATTGTGACTTCTTCGAGAAATTGATAATAAATCATTTACACATGGAAAAACATGATTTTGTAGTTAAGGAATTAAACCTAAGAATCAAGTAAATAATCTTAGGAAATAGAGCAATTGGTGGGTTTTCTAATAAAAGGGTAGGCAATAAGAGAATCTTTTATACAAAGAATAATAGAGTTTAGAAAGGGCAATTTTGAAACTAAAGAGGCTCTTTCAAATATAATAGGATTTGTGAAAGCAAATGAACAAGGATACCTTTGAAATTTATAGCACAAGAGAAATTTTCTTGGAATGCAAAGTTATACTTGAAGAAGAATATCAAAAGGAAGGAAGAGAGTAGTTGTAACATCCTAATTCTTACTATGAATTTAATAAGGGAAATTGAGGTATCATTGGGGAATTAGTGTAACATCCTGAATTTCTAATCCTGCCTTAATGACTGATTAAGGAATGAATTAGTAATTTAATGTGGGATTAGGATTTTAGATAGTAACGTGTTGAATTGATTCATTAGGAATTTATATGAAATAGATGTGAGTAGCAGAATGGCATTATGAAGCTGAGCGTGTGCGTATAGTGAGGATTTCCCTCATTGTGCCATGCGCCGCGGTTGAGGATGGATGCACCATGGCACATGGTATAGAATTCTAATAAATGAGGTCATGGCAAGCGCATAAGAAATATAAATAAACAAGGATGAAGGGATTCCGGTGCGGAGAAGAAAGATTCTTAGCTAAGGCAAGCAATTCTGGAAGAAAGGATGATGTTTCCGACTTATTACTTATTAGGTAAGTCTCATACTTCCTTAACCTCTAATTCTACCTAGTTTTCTCTTAGTTTAAACTATTGAAAATTGAATTCAAAAGTTTTAAGGAAATGATCTCTTACCTTATAGTAATAGAAAGGTCCTATAGGACTAACTAGTACTTTGTGACCGGTTTGAGTCAGACAATAAAGCTTTTAAGCTTTAGGCTCACTTTAACCTAATATAGAGATAGAGTAGTGAGAGAGATTTGGTTGTGAAGAAATTGATGCTTAATTGTGAGTGATATTTGTTAATAATGTGCGTGAGTGAATGCTAATACTGGAAATAGTAGCGATTAGGTGTTAAATTGCCATAGTTGGCAATTTTAGTCAATGAAGTCATTAAACTCTGGCTGCCTAATTGTGTAGATAGTTCCGTGTGATGAGTTGAATAGCGAAAAGAACTCAAATAGGGTTGTAAAATATGGGTAACCCTTTCTATTGAATAGAAAAGTTAAGGTAACCATATAGTTTGTTGTGTTTGTTAGCTCATATAACTGTGTAGAAGCAAGTGTGTTATTGTTTATGAGTTTTACATATGTGTTTTACTGTGAAAACAAGTTTAGCATGAAATTGATTGATGAAAAGAAAGTTTAAGAATTTCTAACTTTGAATGAATATATCTATGTTATATATAAAAGTGCATGATATGAAATGTGAATGGCAATGAAATTATGTAAAAAGGGCATGATTATAGGGGGTGGGGAGTTTACCCATGATATGTGTGGGTGTGTGTGTGGAGATGTGAGTGAGCAAATCCATATAGTTAGGCTGGCACCATGGGACATCCAGTACTGCATATTATTGGCTGGTATCATAGGTAATTCAATATAGCATATTATGGGACTATTACCGTGCGACATTCGGGCAGTCTAGTAACTCCTTAGTACCTGTTAGGGTGTGATTAGAGTAAACAACACTTCTTTCACAAGTGTGTAACATGTGGGAAACCAAAGGGAACCAAAGTTTATAGGTAGGATAGATTGATCTTTGGCTGGTGTTTTTACCACCAAAAGTGTGCTCGGTCAATGAGTGATTGATCTAGTAAAGCCTATGGTTTCGTGTTGGGGAGTTTTAGAGGATTGATGGATAGATGATCATGCTGTTGTCCTGATTGTGTGAAATGATTTATGATAGAAAAAGAAATTATGTTACTTTGATTATATAAACTATTGAATTGTTTTCTGGTTAATTTCATGTAGTTATTTGTGTTGATGGACATGTAATGAACTATATTACTTACTGAGATTTTGATCTTACTTGTGTTTATTTATATTTTTTAGGTTCTACCAATTGTAGTTCTTAAGGGAAAGATTCAGGCTAAGAATTTTGATTTTCTCAATAAAGCCTTGTAAGAATTGGTGTAATGAATTTGTATATAAGTAGTGGTAAATGTGTAGATAAGTGCCTTAGGAAACATATGCATTTTGTTGTACATTTTGTGGTGTTTGGTGCTTTGATTCCTTAGCCCCCGTGTATATGTCTGTACATGATGAAACGATAGTGGGGGTTGGTGGATGGATGGTATTGTGTGTGGATATGATGAATGTGTGAAGTATATGATGAATGTGGTCTTGTATGAGAATGAAATGAAGAAATGGAATTTTTCCTAAAAGTGTGTAATGGGCAACTTATAGGGCAATCGTGTGTATGTGTGTTATATTGTGCATATAACTATTCAATCAGGTGTACATTATCCCTTTAGACGTGTCAAGGCTCTAAAAGTCGCCAATAACTTGTGGTTTCGATTGGTGATGCTCAAGTGGCAAATTTTGACTTCAAACAGTCAAATACACTTGAGTATACAATTTTCAAACAAGATATCAGATTAAATGAAACCAATGTCATTAGTTAGACTTTGAAACAAGCTTCATGTAGGCATTTAAACCACTCTAATCAGACATCAGATGCTAAACAACGCACTTCCAAAGTTCGTATTAGAATATGAAATTTGACAGCAGATTTTATATGTGTGCCGTGACGCATGTGTCAACAAAGGACCACATGCTACGACACACACACAGAGAGTAACACTAAGGTCTTTATGCTACATGCCGTGATGCATGTAGCATAAGCCACGACGTGTGGTCTCCATTTGAATTAATTTGGTTGAATTGCATATATTTTTCTAGTTGCTCCTGAGGTGCTACTACTGCACAATGCTTCCATTGTGTAATATTTTGCAACTTGTATATATACTATTAAATGGTTTTTTGAGAAGCATTTTTATATTGGGATCCTAAAGAAAGTTAATTATTTTGATTAGTAGTTAGTGTGGAGGGTTGTAATGGTAATGTCATAAGGGCATTATAATTAGATTGAGTATTGATATTATTTTTTAGGTCTAATTAGAGAATAAATTTGTATTCAAGGTTATTTGAGGATAATCATGTATATATGTATTAAATTAATGATTTAAATTGGGCCTAGACTGATATAACTGAAGTTAATGGGGTTCAAATTAGGTAATGGGCTAGATTAGCCTTGAATTATGGGCCCTAAATGGAGTGCCTCTTTTTTGTGCAATTCGCATTATAGGTTAGGAATATTTTGATTTTGTTTTTATCTTCTCTTTCATTAGCTATTATAAGTTATATATATAGAGATGATTAAAAAACATTATAGAGAGATGATCAGTCAAAAAATATTTTAATTAAATTACCAAACTAAACTGTTAATCACTCATATAATTTTTTCCTTTTATTATAAGTTAAAATTGTGTAAATTACATAGTAAAATAAAAAAATTTCAAATTAAAATATTTAATTATTAACATATTTACACAATAATATATGAATATATACAAACATAGAAGTTAAATATGTGTTAAATTAAATAATGCATGCATGCATGCATCCATATATACGTATATATATTAAATTTTGTATATTAAGATTGAAAGATTATTATAGCTCAATTGACCCGAGATAAGTACAAATGAAAAAATTTCGAGTTTAAGCTAAGGCAATGTTTATATATATTTAAAGAAAATTAAATATGTTACTGACACGGCAGTGACATGCAATATGATCAAGCTTAGCTCCACTTGACTGTTGGCTCTATGCTGGAGGAATTAAAAACATTACCCTAAAAGTTAAGATGCAACAGGTGACTCCTAAGTTACTAAGAGCTAATTTCAAGTCTAATTTATTCACCTTAAGTACAATCTGTGTGATAATTGGTTTTATTTGTTCATAATCCCTCAAAACTTAGTTGTGCTTTTTTTTTTCAAACACTCCCTTGGACCTTATCACACCCCAAAATTAGACATGACCAACACAAGATATAGGCACAAATACACGTCCCTAAGCCTTGATCATGTATAAAACTCTAATTTAATATCTTAATTCATTTGAAGTAGGAATGGAAAATCACTACAATGCTTTCATAAAAAAAAGATTCCAAAACTTTCTATAGAAATTTTGACAGAACCGCTCATAAAAGTAGGACTTCCCGAAGGTTTTACAACAACATTATCACTACAAAAAACAACAGGGAGTTCAACTTCTACAAGCAGACCAACAATATAGGTAGTAAATGAGGATCCTAACTATAGTTTATGTGGAGCATCTAAAATAAAATTCACAAAATATAATATCTAAATTTAAGTTTTACAATGAATGGACATTAACTAGAATAATGCTCCAACTTTAACTTGGCATTAAATCCCTCAATGAACATCTAGAGGTACCAGATTAGCTACATTATCTAAGACAAAAAAACTTCAGTGAATAAGGTCCCAATTTACAGTTGAAAGAAATAATGGAAAGTACATTAATGAGTCAATTATAAACTTAAGAAAACAATCAATTGAAAATAATATAAACACATACCTCATAATATCAACACTAACAACTATGTAAATATATTACCATGAATATATGAATTCAATTAAAAATTAATAGAAATTCAAGTTTCACCTTTAATTTTCACATATGCATAAACACCTGGGATTTAATCACTCAATTTAAAATCCATATACGGTAAAAAAATAGTTTTCTTTTTAAGATCAAGCTTAAGGAGAATAAGCTTCAAAACCCTTTCTTTAGCAGGATTTAATTAGAATGATAATAAGCATGGATACAAAGCCAATTAGGACAAATAACTAACAAGTATGGACACATAGTCTATAAGGGTAAGCAATTAACAAGCACAGCTTAAAGCCACAAATGATCAAGCACAGTTAGGAGCCACAAACAAGCACAGCATGAAGCCTACAAATAACAAGCATAAGTACAATGCTTATGAGTACCAAGCTAGCTAAGATTTAACTATGGCACATCAAGGGCTAACAGAACTACTATTAGCAATTAGCATTCTAATTCAGTCCCATAATTTAAATCAAGCATACATGAATCATAATAATAAATCATTATTCAACTTATAAACCAAGCATTGTCAATATATTAAATATTTTTTTAAGAAAACACTCAATCAAAGAATAACTCTGTTTCTTTTTAAGACAGAGCATAAAAATGTATTTACATTCATATTAATCAATATGGGCATTTAAACTACAACAATATATGATGTGAACATACTTAAGAATAATTTGTAAACAATAATTTATTAATACTTCTTTTGAGATGTTATCTATAGCATCCTAAATTTTAAAATCTAGAAAACTAATTTATAATTCTGGTAAATCAGTAATTAGCAAATTAATAGTTATTTTTGGATGGTATATTAGTATTTTGACAAGTTGTATTGTTGAGTGGTTAGGATTGGGTGGTGGAATGGTAATCCAAAGTAGAGTGTGTGAGCCAAGTAAGAAGTGTCTCACAGTGCCACACACTGCGGCATGTGCGCATGGCACAGAACTTGGATAAGAGGACGTGAGTCATCTCGTGAAATAAAGGAAAGAAGGGTGAAAATGTGCGAGAGAGGGAGAAGGGAGGACTGCTGTGCTTGGGCTTTGGTTTCTAAAAGACTGAAAGTTAGCTCCTATTAATAACTTGCTGGTTAACTTTCATACCACCCCATACTTTATTTCCCCTAATTTCTCTAATTTTAGACTATAGAGAAATTAAATCACAGAATTTTAAAGAGATAAATTTGTAGTTAAAGGTTGGAAAAGGGCTTTTGGGTGTGAAACTAAGGTTTTTGCAACTAGTTTAGGGTTTAATAATTATGCCTTAGAGATATAGGCTCAAATTGGTCCAAATTAAGAGTTTAAATGGGAAAAAGTGTTTGTTTAGTGTGTAAGAAGGGTGTGTAGCTATAAAATGAATGATTAGTGAATCTAAAAAGTGTTAATAAGATGGATATAAGTGTTAAGGAATGTAGTTAAGCTAGATATGGTGTTTTGAGCTAATGGTGAAAACTGACTAAGGGTACTTAATTGCATAGATTAATCATTTGAGAGTTGCTCGGGGAGATCTACATCTTTCAAGTAATTCAAAGAGAATGATAACCCTTAGTAATAAGAGTGTGAGATAACTGGATTAACCCTTTTATCTATTAGCTTGTGAAATTATTTACAAGTTATTTATGTAAAATATGTGCAATGATTTATAAAAATGATAAGTAGCATTTTTGTGAAAAGTGATGCATGTATTACATGTAGTGTGACACAAGTACAAAGTATACATGTGATATCCTAGTCCTCAGGTAGTGGTTGGTGGCCCTATTTTTGTGAGGTAAAAAAG
The DNA here is from genome assembly GCF_029017545.1 of Prosopis cineraria. Classification (NCBI taxonomy): domain Eukaryota; kingdom Viridiplantae; phylum Streptophyta; class Magnoliopsida; order Fabales; family Fabaceae; genus Prosopis; species Prosopis cineraria. The sequence goes on from NW_026555335.1 coordinate 22,848,715, forward strand.
TTATGGTCCAAATGTAGGTTTATTATCCATTAGTGGGACTTAGGAGTGCATGCTCATTGTGATTTATTGCATATTGCATCATACATAGACATTGGTTTTATTGTGAAAATAGTATTACTCTATCTCTTATACTTGATTTTACTTGTTAATCGATGCTTAGGTTTACTCAAATTACTGGGACTTATGTCTCACTCCATTAGTTCTTGTCTATAGGTGTTAAGAGTTTCCAAGAGACTGGGAAATGAAGTGCAATAAGAGCAGTTGAGTTGTTCATTGTAATGCTACTCTAGAGTTATGAATATATAAATATATAGAGTGTTTGTGTTGCCAAATAGGACACACACACACACACCACACACACATATATTATATATATGTCCTTTTGGTGACTTGCTTGCATAATTTGAGTTACATCTTCGTGATGTGTGTAAATGTGTTTGAACATGGTTAGGCCTAAATGCTATGATAAGTAAGTGTGTAAATGTGTTTTTTGTGAAATCTTGTCTCATAATATGTAAAAAGTGATATTTGCCTAGCTTGTGGTGCGTAGAGCATAGGTACATATGTAAAGCTAGCAATATGTATAAATAAACAAGATTTGTGAATATGAAGTGTCTATTGTAACATCCTAAGTTTTAAACCTTAACATTTCAAGTGTTTAAGAGGATAAATTAGTCAAAATGAGTTATTTATACACTAATAAGGTTTTTAGACCTTTAGATAGCCTTGAAAATGGGCTAAGATGGTGTATGGGTCAACCGAGCTCAAGCGATAGGCCATTTTGGCATGTGGCACTTGCTGTGCCATGTACTATAATGTATGGCCCTTTTTTGGGATAACCTAGATGCAAAAACATGTCTAATTTCAGAGGAAAATAAAGAAAATAAAAGGAGCGATGGAGAAAGGATCACGTGTGTTAGGCTTGGTGTTGGGAGCTATTTGGAAGCATTTTGGGCAAGATTCATTCTTAGGTAAGCTTCATACAACTCCCCTTTCCCTTTATGCAAATATTATATGCTTTTAGGAGTGTTTATAACCAAACCTATTGCCTTAGTTAAGGTTTGGGGAGTTAAATCAAGCTTTTAAAAACCTAAATTTATGGATTATATAGTGATTTGAATTTTTTGGTTAGGGTTTCGACAAACCCTAAGTGGAATTTGGGAGTTGAAGAGCAATATGGGTAGAAGATTAGTGTTGTTATTGTTGTTAGTATTAATAGGATAATGGAGTATGTTGAGAGAGCTAATGGTGTTAAGTAAGGTTTTATGTATAATAGGTACCCAAATTATGCTAAAAGGGGGTTAATTAGAGTGAAAATTGATGATTTAATGTTTAATCTTGTAGATTAATATTGATTGAGCATTGTTATGCTAGTAGACATGTTTGTGGTAGTTATTAAAGTTATTACCCTTGTTTTGTACTAGTATAGTATCAATATAAAAAGATTATGATTTAGAAACTTTATGTGAAATGGAATGAAAAATCACGGTTTGAACATTGTGGTTTTCAAGACTAAATCCTATATTCAAGTATATGTTATTGTCAAAATTCTATGGTTTATGATGAAAATGAATAGTATAGTGAAAATTATATGTTCTGATTATGTGTGGAATTGTTGAGCATATGTTTTGGCATGGTTAATGTGTGAGAGGGTGGGAGTTCGCCTTGTATGGTGTTGGGGACGTTGTTTGAAAATCTATATGGTACACTAGCACTATAGAGGCTTCGATGCATAGTTCTATATTTTGTTTAGAAGTCCTAATATCATGTGAGATAGATTGGGCATCGACATCCCTGGGTATTCAAGGAAAGGGGGAGTTTGTAGTCTATAGTGTGTGAAGGAGCCTTTAGCCAGGATAGCCTCCTATGATTGGTGAACTTTAGCCAATCTAGTCACATGGATTTTAGTTCTATCAAATTGTCAGGCCACAGATTTAATCAAAAGATATAAGGAGGATATAAGGTAGTGTGTTGATCATGCATATTTCTATTGAATAGCCATGTGTCTGTGTATATACTTATTATATATGAGATATATTTTAATTCCACTTCACATGCTCACTAACTGTTCTCACACATGAATAGTTTATTTATACTATTTAGTTACTAAGTCCTCAACTCACGCCATGGTTACATTTTTTAGATAAATGCTCTAATAAAGGCAAAGGGAAGGAAGGTGTTGCTGAGTGCATTAAGGGGACTTATAATTGTATAGTCCTTCCTCTCTTTCTTTTAGTTTTGTAATGAATTAATTATGCTTATGCCAACTTAGGTTCATAAAGCCATTTTGTTGTCATTTACATGAATTATATTGTAACAGTGGATATCTCAACCTGGAATGTTGCAATGTTGTAATTGTGATATAATGGTTGTGAGGGGTCAAGATATTAGTACAAGTGTCATTTTGGTGTTGAATGTATGTTTGGATAGCCTTAAAGATATTTATGATAAATTGTTGTACCCCTTAAGTTATGCTGAATTTAGGATTTGGAAGGCTAAATTTGTCTGGAATGTTCTTATTATGGTATAATTGTACAATTAGGTTATTTATGGTCTATTTAAGTTGGTTCAAGTGGTTCCATAGTTGCTAGCACTTAGAATATGAGTTTAGACACTTTAGGTAGTTGTTTTGGAAGGAAAATGGATCATTTTTTATCTAGGTGTCTAACTTTTATTGATTTTAGTATTTAGGTGTGAGACCAGTGCCAATAGCTAGGTGGCTCTAAGAGCTACGCGTAGATGCTTAAATTGCTCAAATTGGATATTGGATGGCGAAATAGCATGCTTCAAAAGTTAGACCCAAAGTATTATCATGACAACTATTAGTAGCAACATGCCATGGCACAAGGCGGGAGTGCTATGACGCATTGCTCAGTGAGAACCTTGGGCTCTCTATGCCATGTGTCACAGCGGATAGCACACTTTTAAAGTAATCAAAATGTCTCTTTTAGTGCTTGTATGGGATGTTATAATTGCCTTTCTTGCTTCCACTATCTTTTGTATCTTGTTTTAAACTCTAGTTTGAGCTCAAATAGCTTTTTAAAAAGGGTTTTTTAGGATCCCAACTTCTTAAACTTCTTTCTAACCCTTGTGTTATGATAACCATATATAAGAGTTTTATTAATCCCACTTATGATAATAGAGTCTTGTGTTTTGTGGTCTGTGTGTTTGGTAATGGAACATTACATTTATCTTGTTCCATTAGGTAATATAAGATTCTTTGTAATATTGCTCACTTCTTAATTCCCTAACGCCAAGTAATATCAAACTCAATAACTTACACCCATACACATGAACCATATAAGAGAGAGGATTCAAAATCCCCACATTAAACCAGTCTAACAAAGCAAAGAGAAATATAAGAACAAGTAACCCTTGAAACCTTGCCCAATATTCATAGAAAGACTTATTAAAGCCTTGTTCAATCCCATAAATTTATTTCCTTAAATTTGCAACTTTAAAAGAGGGAAGAACTTTTCAAAACAATCTCTAAGCATTGAATCATATGTTTTAGTAATTACAAAACCAAGAAAAGAGATGTGTGTTACTTGTGCAGGTGTTAAATATCATTGGATGTGACAAAACCTCTAAGAACTTAAAGAATCAAGAGAAGAAGATCTATAGGTTTAACTGATTTATTTTCCTTAGATTTAATGTGAAAACTATGAGAGTTTAATCACATGTTATTGATTTTAAAGTGACTGCATCATCTTAGGTTCATAAGTCTTTATTGTGCATCATAGGACTTGTCTTTGTCAATTCAAGCTTGAAAGTAACATCATTCACACTTAAATTGGATCATAGAAGTTGGATTTTTCACTACATGACATTTCATGTAATGCCTTCACTGATATTACCATACGTTCCACTACAAAATCACTAATTACTACCAATGTTTGAGTTGAAATTGTTGAAAACATTGGGATCCTAATAAAAAGATTTCTAAAAAACATTTTTAATCACTTGGGTTATTCAATCTCATATACTATTCCATACACAGTGAAAGCATTTAGACTTAGTGCATCAAAGGTCAAGAGAACATGTGCATATAAGAAAAACAAAGTGCAATTTTACACCGTGCACCGCGACTCATGCCACATGCACTGCACCATGTAGCACAAAGGCCACAGTCACTCATTCTGTGCTGTGCATTACGACATGCAAGTACATATGCCACAACACACCTAAATTTGCTATCAAATGGCAGTTTTTGATATGAAATTTAGATGCGTACCATTTCCACATATGAAGTCCCATTGAGATGGTTCAAGTGCCTACACGAAGTTTGTTTTGAAATCTAACTAATGACACTAGTTTCATCCCATCTGATATTTCTATCAAAAATTGAACACTAAAGTGCACTTTGATTAATTTCGGTCAAAATTCTATCACTTAAGTGTCTCAATCCTAAACTAATTGTCATTAGCCACTTTTTGGGCCTTGACTAGGTTTAAATGGACAAAACACACCTAATTGACCATACATATACATAATATAACACACATACACAAATTTGTCCTATAAATTACTATTCTCTTTCCCCTATAGGCTAAATTTATATTTCATTTCTTTAATCTCATATATGGCTAAAACACTGCAAATGATCTTCACCCATCTCAAATACACACATAATTACATCCATCCATTAGCCCAACCAATCATCTCATCTTTCACACATGTATAAGGGTTAAGGAGTTCAAAATCACAAAACATACCACAATCATAACTATGCACATGTACAAATCCTATGGCAACTTATACATATACAAGGCTAATATCAACTAAATTCATTACACCATATCTTACAAAGATTTAGGCAAGAGATGTCAACTCAGCCTATATCCTTTCCATTTGACCTACTAGTACGAGAACTTGGAAAATGTAAATAACTATGGGTAAGATAAAAATCTCAGTAACCAAATATAGCTCATTAAATGTCTATTACCATAAATAATTATGCCAAAGTAACTGAAAACATCATATAGCACACATATATAACACATCAATACTAAATTGTCATTTTTACATATAAATCACTTTCAAACACTTTTACACCATAACATGATCAACTATCCACCAATCTTCCAAAGCTCCTTGACACGAAACTATAAGCTCTCTTAGATTAACCACTTGTTGAATCAAGCTCACTTTTGGTGGCAGAAACACCCAACTAAAGGTAATTGAGCCCACCTACAGACTATGGTTTCCCTCTTCACACTTATGATAAAGGTGTCATTGACTCTAACAGCGCCCTAACGGGCATTAGGGAGTTGCTAGACTGCTTGAATGTCTCATGGTAACAGTCCCATAATATGCTGTATCAGATTATCCATGGTAGCAGCCTGTATAATGCTACACTGGATGTCCTATGGTGCCAACCTGACCATATGGATTTTTTACTCACATATCTCCACACATACACAACCCTACATATCCTGGGTGAACTCCCACCCCCTATGATCATGTGCTTTCACAACTTTCACTACTTATACACCTTTCCATAACATATTTATATATACTTTCACATTATATATATATATATCCATTAAAATCAATAACTTTTCAAGTTCATTTTACAATGCAAAGTTCATGCTAAAACTCATAAATTCACAATTTAATATTTGACATTCACTTCTACATAGTTATAATAGTTAATAAACATAATAGACTATATAGTTACCTCAACCCTTCTATTTAATAAAAGGTTACCTGCGTAAATTCAACCCTATTCAAGCTCCTTTCTCATAACTCATGATTCACACACTATAATCTACATAGAATTGGTATTCAGAGTAAATTTTTCTGTTGACCAAAAGTGCCAATTATCACATTTAAACACTCATCACTATCAAATCCATATTTCGTACTCAATTTTACACATTACTATTGATTACCCTTCATTTTAAGCTTTAACATTTTCTAGCAATTTTTCTCTTACCACTCTCTCTCTAAAATTTGGTCATTCTTGTCTAGAGCTTTAAAAACTTTATCGTTTCAACTTACACTAGTTACAAAGCACTAGTTTAGCTCCAAGGAACCTTTTTATTATTATTGGGTAAGAAATCAACTCCTTAAAACTCCTGAATTCACTTTCTCATTGGTTAAAACTATGAGAAAATAGGGTAGATTTAGAGGTCAAGGTAGTACATGACTTACCCGATAAGTAATGAGTCAGAAACACTGTCCTTGCTCCTGATTTTGGTTGCCCTAACACACCGTTGGCTCTTCTCTATACCTAATATCTTCTCTCATGCTCTCCCTTCTGTTTTCCACGAGCTGGACATGTCCTATTAATCTGATTTCTGCTCCTTGCACTGCAATGCATCTATCACCCATCACAGCGTGTGGCATAGTGAGGAAAATCCTCACTATACTCACACTCTCTGCTTCAGAACCCTGTTCTTTTACTCATATATGTTCATATAACATCCTAATGAGTTAATATATCACTTCAACTACCTAGAACTCTAATTGCTACATTAAATCACTAATTCATCCCTAATCAGTCATTAACACAAGGATTAGAAATTCAGAATGTTACATTTCACACACTGAAATCATAATAGATCCATATTTGATTTGTCACTATAAGCATTGGCTGACATTTCATGCTTGAATAAAAGTGATCCACACATGATTTATCACCTTTATTTGAGTGATGCCTTATGATAGAACACATTTGTTACCCACTTTTATTTGTCAATTAGGACCATTTTATTAATGATTTATCACCTTCAAGTGCACACATTGCATTAGATTTGGAACTTTGCCTAAGTTTCTAAGATCAGTGCACTAGGGGCATTTTGGTCCAAAAAATGAACTTTTGAGAAAATGTACAAGAAAAATTGACAAAGTGCATTTTATGTCCAGTTGATGAATGGTGAAATTATATTTTTAAAATTCATTTTAGTTTGGGAGTAATTAAATAAAAAAGTCAACACTTTCTTAAGTGTCTTAGTTTGTCCTAGTTTTTGGTTTGCCTTTGTGTGAAAATTTTTATATAATTTGTGCAGCCTAAAACTTGGTTAATTTAATAAATTCTCCCTTCTAATTATGAATTTAATTCTGGACATGAATTAGATTTTATTATATCATATGCTATTTAATTGAATTATGTGATTTATGTGACATAGGTGGCATGTGACTTGTGCATCAATTGGGCAATTGAGGTCAACACTCCTTGAGGACAATGGCTGATGGTTTGCACGTGAATTATGATTATTTTGAGGGATTAGATCAGCTAAAATGATGTGGATGACACATGGGAAATTAGGCACACATTGGAATCATCTACAAACCAATAGGAAGTTGCCACCTTGCAAGTGTGACAAGGCTCCCATTTACATTTTAATTTCTTTTTCCTTATTTTAATTAAGCTTCAGCTGATGGGAGACACCAAGGAGCACGCCATTTTAAGTCCCAAATGGGATCCAACACATATCTCATTCATCTTCCACATTCTCTCTCTCTTGTTCATAGTGTTCTTCATTTTCTCTCTTTTGTTCTTCATTTTCCAGCACCCTAACCTCCATTTTCAGCCACCAAACCTCCACAAAACTCATACCATTCTTCTCCTCTCTTCATTTTCGTTCCATCCCTTCCATTTTCACAAGGATTGAAGCTCATTTCATCATTCAAGAGCTATGGAGTTTGGCCTTCACAAGCAATCACTAGGGTTCTTGAAGATGAAGATTGGCTAAGTTTCTTTGTGGAATCCTAGAGAGATGAAGATGGAGGATGAGTCTTGAGCTTCAAATTGGCTAAGTTCTTTTGTTTCCTATCCTCTTCTCTTTTTACTAGATGGTTAGATTCCTTAATCTAGGGTTTAATCATCTTAGCTTATAAATTCTAATTTGAATTTGATGTTGATGTAAAGAGAGAGGATTGTTTCATTTAATTTCTTCCTTGGACAGCCATGACTGAATTTTGCCACTCTTTGTTTGGCACATAATCTTGTGTTTTTCAATTAGTGAATTTCTTGTGTTAATATTGCATAATCTTGTGGTGTTAATGCTTGTGTTGTTGAGTAGCTTGACATAATCTTGTGGTTGCTCAATTTATGTGTTTGACCATGGCTGTTGAGAGAGGATTTTGAGTGAATCACTTGGCTAATGTCTTCACCAATTGGTTAATTGAACTAGGGACTTTAATCTAAGACCTAGGGAGGTTAGCTAATTAGGTTAATTGGCTTAGGATAATTTTCTTAAGTCATGACAGCTTTAGTCAAGAGGAAAGGGAAGCTAAACTTAGCCTAATCATGAGAAGATAATGAGTCCAAAATCAACTAATCTCTAGGGTTCCATTATTGTAAAAAGGGAAGTTCATTTCACTCACTTTCACTAGCATTTTAATTACTTGCACATTAGGTAATTAGTTTAGATAATTAGCTAGATAACTAAATTCCTACAAACTTTGGTTGATTTATTTCACTAGATAACTTTCAATTAGACTTAAAACCATTCCTTGGGAGATGACCTAGGGTTGGCCCTATATTGCATTAGGGTTAGCTTTAGTGTAATTTTGAGGATAAGCGACTAATTTCCTATCAAAATTTTGGCGCCGTTGCCGGGGAATGGTTTAAGTTTAATTCTAAGGTTGTTTAGTACTTAATTTACATTTTTAGTGTTCCTGGAAAATTTTTTGAAAAATTATAAAAATTTGTTTTTTGTGTCTTGTTTAGTGTTTTTTGTGTGTTTTGAGTGTTTTTATTCTGTTTTGAAAAAAAAAAAAAAAAATTTAGTGCAATTTTCGTTGGTTTGGTGTAGAGCTGAAAATACTCTGTTTCTAGTGTCTCTGTCTGAAATTGAAAAATTAACTGGGAATGAGTCTGAGGGAATTTGAACGTGGAATTTATTTCATTGAAAGCTCTATATCCTAGCTTCACTTTAAAATTGGTTTGGTCAATTTTGGACGTGGGAAGTGTCCTGTGGAAATTTTACAATCTAACAAGGTCCAGGGAGCCATTACAGAGGATTCCCAAAACCCTGTTTCAACTTTGAGTTAGCATATCTTCCTCTTTGTGCGTTCAAATTGATTGATTCCAGTTTCATTTTTCTTATCGCTGTCTTATCTTTGTTTCTTGTGTTTAGGATTTTCTTCAATTTTTCCATTTTCCTATTTGAAAGTTTGTTAGAAGCTCTGAAGGTCTTCTGGACGAAATCCTGTTTCTCCAGACCTGAGGACCAACTTGTGAAAAATTCTGGGAACGATTGGGAAGGATTTTTAATCTAAAAGTTTTATATAATTTTCCTGTATATCTCTTGTGTTTCTCATAAAAGTTTCAGGGGAATTTATCATGTGGATTTGCTGATAGAAAATTCACAAGTTCACTGTCTCCAGAGAGCCTACTGTGCGAATTCCAGAATTGCCAAAGCTTCTTGATTGAGCATTTCTAACTCTCTTTCTACTTGTTTGGTGTTATTTTTTTTTTTTTTTTTTGTTGCTATTGAGTTTAATAAAAAAAATAAAAAAAAATTATTTCTCTTGCTTTTGTGTGTTTTGAATTGTTTCATGTTGATTTGCATTTTAGTTTAGTTTGTTCTTTGTTCTTAATTTTTTTGAGCTTGATTAGTGCATGACCCGAAGAAAACATACCTCTTTTGTTGAATTAGATCCAGAAATTGAAAGAACTATTTCTAGATTGAGAAGATCACAACCTATTCTTGATTCTCATTTGGTTTGTAATTCAACAATGGAAGGTATCTTAGGACATGAGCATGTGCATAATGAGGGCCATGGGAATGGGAATGAGAATTTGCATGATGATGGCCATGTTAATAATGAATTTGAAGGCTTGCATAACCCTAGAGAGGAGAGGAGCATTAGGCAATTAACTCAACCTAATTGGCATGATAATCCTTATGGCTTATATGTTCCTCCTACTAATGTTCAATTTGAAATTAAATCCTCCTTGATTAATGCATTGCCTAAATTTCATGGGTTACCAGGAGAGGATTGTCATAGGTTTTTGCATACTTTCCTATTGGTTTGTGATACTATGAAGCCTATGCATGTAAATGTTGATGATGTTCAAGCTAAGGCTTTTGTATTTTCTCTTGAAGGTTTAGCAAAGGAGTGGTATTTCAACTACCCTTCTTATGTGAAAGTGAGCACATGGGCCGAGCTAAGAAGACTCTTCTTAGATAAATTCTTTCCAAATTCCAAGGTCACCAATTTGAGAAAGCAAATCTATGGGGTCCAACAAGGAGAGGATGAGAGTCTCTATGAGTATTGGACTAGATTCCAAGGCCTTTTGGCTAAATGCCCACACCATCAAATTTCTAGTGAGAATTTAGTCCAATATTTCTATGAGGGCTTGATTCCAAGAGACAAAGTTAACATTGATGCCGCTAGTGGTGGATGCTTGATTGACCTCACTTCCTTAAAGGCTTGGGAACTAATTGACAAGATGGCTTCAAGTGGTGCTCAATACTCTACAAGGGAAAAGAGAAATGTGAATATGGTAGGTTCCTCAGTTCTTAATGATTCATATGTGGACTTGCTAGCTGCCAAGATTGGGAGAATGTTGGCTCCACAAATATCTCAAGTGAGCAATGTAAGTACTTCTCAAGCACTTGTCCCTTATTCTTGTACTTTTTGTGACTCACCTATGCATGTAGAAAGCAATTGTCCTATTAAGTTTGAACAAGTAAATGCTATCTACAATGGAAAACAATCCTATGGTGGGAGGCAAGGGCAAGGAGCTTATTCTAATACTTACAACCCTTCATGGAGAGACCATCCTAATTTCTCCTATTCAAATCCAAATGTGGCTTTACAAGACAATCAACAAAGAGGATCCTATCAAAACACCTTTGGCCGTGACCCTCCACCTCATTTGTCTCAAGGTAGCTCTTCTCAAAGCTACAATCCAAGTGGTAATTCTCTTACACCTTCTTCTAATTCTTATAGTGATAGGAGGCTTGTTCCAATTGAGAGTTCTTCTAATTCGAACTCTTCTAATGATGTGAATGTGTTACGTAAGCAGTTGATTGAAATGAACTCTTTGTATAAAAACATGTATGATGGCTTAGGGAACAAGGTAGAGAGTATGGGTAACAAGTGTGAGAACATGAACTCTAAAATTGATGCCCTTACTTCTCAAATGAATATGCTTGCTAACCAATTAAGTGCAGCCAATGCTCAAGCCTCTACATTACCATCCAACACCGTTGCTAATCCTAAAGCTAATCTTAATGCTATCACATTGAGGAGTGGCAAGGAGTTGGGAGAAAGAGTACAAGAAGACAAAAGACAAGGGAAGGCCGAGAAGCCCTCTTTAAATTCTTCAATTGATGTTAATGTTTCTAGTTCTTCTTTTGCTCCTAATGATGCATCTTTTTGTAGAGATGATGAGGATGAAAACATTGAGGAGATCATATGTGAGCAACCACCATCTAAGGTGGAAAAGGGGACTATGGCCGAGTTGTTTAGTAAGGAAAAAGAGGGAGAGGCCGAGCAAAGTGAAACAAGAAAGGAGAGTTCAAGGAAGGAAGAAGGAAAGCAAAGTCAAGAGATTATGAAGAAGCTTCCTTTTCCACAAGCACAAGTGGTCCCTAAGCAAGTAAAGGGACAATTTGATCAAGAGGTATATGATTTCTTCCACAAGATTCATGTTAATGTACCCTTGATGGATGTAGTTAAGAACTTTCCTAAGTATGCCAAATTTTTGAAAGATTGTTGTACAAATAAAAGAAAATTTAGGCCTAATGCAAGGGTACAATTACCCTCATCTGTGAGTGCTATCATGAAGCCTCAACTCCCTATAAAATGTGAGGACCCCGGTTCCTTCACAATTCCATGCAAGATTGGCAACACACATTTTTCTCATGCATTGATAGACTTAGGTGCAGCCATTAATGTTATGCCTCTTTCAATTTATCATGCCTTGAGTCTTGATTGCATGCATAAGACACCTATGATATGCCAATTAGCGGATAGAAGTGTTAGAAGACCACATGGAGTAGTAGAAGACTTGTTGGTTTGTGTTAAAGGTCTATTATTTCCTGTGGATTTCTATGTGCTTGATATGTCAAAAGAAGGGAGTGGGGATGATATTTTGATTTTAGGAAGGCCATTTATGAGGACTGCCCGTACATTGATTGACATGGAAAAAGGTAGTTTGATTTTGAAATGTGGAGAGGATCATGTTATTTTTAATATATATGAAGCAATGAAACATCCTTTTGAGGATTATTCTTTGTTAGGTGTAAGTTCCATTGAGTTATTGCTTCATGATGCTTGTGAGTCTCACATGCTTGATTCTTTCTCACATGTTGATGATGATTTGTCTCTTGTTACTACTACATGTATTGATGGATGTAGTTGTCCTATTTGTTTAGAGATTGATGCATGCTTGAATGATGCAACTACTTCTTCTCATGATTTGTTTAAAATATCTCCTATGCTTGATCTTGAAATGCTTGAGAAGGGTATATCTTCTTGTGTTGTAGGTACTAAAGCCATTAAGGCCGAATCTATGAGTTTTTCTCCACTCGAGCTTGATGTTCTTAGGATTCCCAAGCTATTGGAGGAAAATTCTACACTTTCACATGTCGAGGCCGTGGCTCAAGTCCAAGCACTTGAGGACAAGTTGCAAGAAAAGGGGGAGGCTGTAAAGAAAGAAGAGGAGAAATCAAAAACAAGTGAGAAGCCTAAAAGACAAGATAGTACCATGGAATATTCCACCAAATTAGACTTGAAGAAGCTCATTCCCTCTTGTGTAGAGCCACCTACCTTGGAGTTGAAGCCTTTACCATCCAATCTCAAGTATGCATATCTCATTGAGAATGAGAAGCTTCCGGTAATAATTTCTAACTCTTTATCTCTTGAGGAAGAAAATGCATTACTTGATGTGTTGAGAAAGAACATACATGCTATTGGTTGGACTTTGGCTGACATTCCTGGTATTGACCCTATTGTGTGCACACATAAAATTTTTCTTGAGGACAATGCTAAGCCCATTAGGCAACCACAAAGGAGACTTAACCCATTGATTTTAGATGTGGTAAAGAAAGAGGTTGTTAAGCTACTTAGTGCTGGGATCATCTATCCTATAGCTGACAGTGAGTGGGTGTCTCCAACCCAAGTTGTACCTAAGAAAGGGGGGATTACTGTGGTAAAAAATGAGAAAGGAGAGCTTGTTCCAACTAGAGTTCAAAATGCTTGGAGAGTGTGCATAGACTATAGGAAGCTCAATAATGTGACTAGGAAGGACCATTTTCCTTTGCCTTTTATTGATCAAATGCTTGAGAGATTGGCTTCCAAGTCCCATTATTGCTTCCTAGATGGGTTTAGTGGGTATTTTCAGATTCCTATAGCTCCTAGTGACCAAGATAAGACTACCTTTACATGCCCCTTTGGTACATTTGCCTATAGGAGGATGCCTTTTGGTCTTTGCAATGCACCTGGTACTTTTCAAAGATGCATGATGTCCATATTTTGTGATTTTATTGAACATTGCATGGAAGTCTTTATGGATGATTTTACTGTGTATGGTGAGTCCTTTGATTCATGCTTGCATTCTTTAGATAAAGTGCTTGGTAGGTGCATTGAAAAGAAGCTTGTGCTTAACTTTGAAAAATGCCATTTCATGGTAGATAAAGGAATTGTTTTAGGCCATTTGATTTCTTCCAATGGCATAGAGGTGGATAAGGCCAAAGTAGATGTGATTGCTTCTTTGCCATATCCTGTTTGTTTGAAAGATTTGAGATCATTTTTGGGACATGCAGGCTTTTATAGGAGATTTATAAAGGGGTTTAGTGAAATTGCTTTGCCTATGTCTAAACTCTTACAAAAAGATGTTGATTTTGTTTTTGATGATGCTTGCAAAAGGAGTTTTGACACTTTGAAAAGCATGCTCATTTCCCCTCCCATTCTTAAAGCCCCAAATTGGTCTTTACCTTTTGAGTTGTCATGTGATGCTTCTAATTTTGCTGTGGGAGCTATGCTTGGTCAAAGAGAGGGCAAGTTATCATATGTGATTGCTTATGCATCTAGGACCCTAGATTCAGCTCAGGTTAATTACACCACAACTGAGAAAGAGTTGTTTGCTATTGTTTTTGCACTTGATAAATTTAGATCATATCTTCTTAACTCTAAAGTTGTTGTGTACACTGACCATGCTGCTGTGAGGTACTTGTTTAAGAAGACAGATTCTAAGCCTCGCTTGATTCGATGGGTGATCTTAATGCAAGAATTTGATGTGGAGATAAGGGATAGGAGTGGTTCTACCAATCAAGTAGCGGATCATTTGTCTAGACTACCTCATTTAAAAGCTACTATGGTAAACTCTAACCCTACTATTCCTTGTGATTCATTTCCTGATGAGGCATTGTGTGCCATTTCATCTAAGCCTCCATGGTATGCCTCTTTTGCTAACTATATTGAGTGTAGAGTCTTGCCTCCTTGTGCTTCACGTTTTGCCATTGAAAAATTGAAAAGAGAGTCTAGATTTTACATTTGGGAACCACCTTTGATGTGGAAGATTTGTAGTGATAAAGTGATTAGGAGGTGTGTTGATGATGTTGATGTGCCTTCTGTTCTTGAATTTTGTCACTCTCATGCATGTGGTGGTCATTTTAGCTCAAATAAGACAGCTAGGAAGGTTTTAGATTGTGGATTGTATTGGCCTAGCTTGTTTAAAGACTCTTATGAATTTTGTAAAGCATGCTTGAAATGTCAAAAGGTTAGTAGTTGGGGTAAGAGACATGAAATGCCTCAACAACCCATTTTATTTTGTGAGATTTTTGATGTTTGGGGCATTGACTTCATGGGTCCCTTTCCACCATCCTTTAGTTTTGAGTACATATTACTTGGTGTTGATTATGTTTCAAAGTGGATTGAAGCCATTCCTACTAGAACTTGTGATGCTAAGATTGTTTTGAAGTTTCTCAAATCTAATATTTTTTGTAGGTATGGAGTTCCTAAGGCCTTGGTAAGTGACCAAGGATCCCACTTTTGCAATAAGATGATGAAGGCTCTCTTGGCTAAATATGGGGTGCATCACAAAATCTCTACACCATATCATCCCCAAACTAATGGCCAAGCCGAAGTATCAAATAGAGAAGTCAAGAAAATCCTAACCAAGGTGGTGAACACAAATAGGAAGGATTGGTCTTTACACTTGGAGGATGCTTTGTGGGCTTATCGGACCGCTTATAAGACTCCCATTGGCATGTCTCCTTTTCGATTGGTGTATGGAAAGGCTTGCCACCTCCCTGTGGAGATAGAGCATAGGGCCTATTGGGCCATCAAGAAACTAAACTTGGATTTCCATCTTTCGGCTAAGGAGAGATTTCTTCAAATGCAAGAACTTGAGGAGCTTAGGTTGGATGCCTATGAGTCTTCTAGAATCTATAAGGAGAAAACAAGGATCCTTCATGACAAGCTAATCTTGAGGAAAAAGTTCCAAGAAGGAGATCAAGTCCTCTTGTTCCAAACAAGGTTTATTCATAAGCATGCCAAGTTGAAGTCTAAGTGGGAGGGACCATATCTAGTGACCAAGGTGTTTCCCTATGGGGTTTTGCAACTCTTGAATAAAGCCACGGGTTCCACTATGCAAATCAATGGTCACCTATGCAAGCTCTACAAAGATGCCAAATCACTTCAAAAGGAGGAGGACTTCTCTCAACATGTTTTTGAACCACCATGATAAGGTTGTATCTCTCTAACCTTGAGCTTTTACCTTCCTTTAATTGATATATTTAATGATAGGTATAGTTCAAGTGTGGGGGAGATGAACCTAGTAGGAAAATTAGAGTTTATTTGCTTTATTTGACTTCTTTGTTTTGTGTTTTAGTTTGAAAAAAAAATATCTGCACCACACTTTTGTTATGCATTCATTATTGATCTCACCTTATTTTATCACTAGTCTATACATACATTGAGGACAATGCATGATTTAAGTGTGGGGGAGAGAAATAAACATTTTGTTTTGTTTGTTTGGTTTTGTTTGGTTTTGCAAAAAAAAAATTCAAAAAAAATTTTTCTTTGTTTTGTTTTGTTTGAGGTTACTTAATTACCTAGCTCTTGAATGGATATTTTGATTCTTGAGATGTGGTAATTTTTAGGATTGAATAGGTGTGAAGTGAACATTCTTTTACCTTGAATTAATGGATTAGAGTGGCATATTACCCATTCATGGAAGAGGCTAAACACTCATGTGTGATTAATTCCTTAGTGATGTTACCCTCTAGAATTTGTTTCACTTCTTAATTAAGACCATATATCTTGCACTTGTTTGATAGGAGATGAGAGATGGCATTCATAAAAAATAGCCAAGAGCCAAATAGCCAACCTATTATTATTTATTATCCTTTGTTAGCCACTTTGAGCCTTTGGTTTGATTCTTAAAAAAAATAATATTCACCCTATTTTTCCCCAAGGAATGCATGTTACACTTTTATATGTCTTTTTAATATTCATTGCATGTCCTAGATCAAATGAGTGGATGCCTATTATCATTTCTCTATCCATTACTTCCATTGTTTTCAAAGAGTTAGGGGCAACCAAAAAAAAAAACAACAAAGATAGATTTGAAAAAAAAATTAGTCAAAAAGAAAAGAAATAAAGTTGCTAGAAAAAGAAAAAAAAAGAAAAAAAAAGAAAAGAAAGAAAAAAAAATAAAAATAAAAATAAAAAGTTGCCTAGCTCATCCATTCCATTTGTTTTATTATTTCTTATCATTTCTTTCCATCCTCATTGTGTTAAGGTGTTCACTCAATTGAGTTAGGTTATGCTTTGCATATTAAGGGGATATATCTTGATTTAGCATTATTTTGATGCTAACCCTATTTTTTTTATATACATGCATTTCTTAGACATCCTTTCATTACCTATATCACAACCTAATAAAGTCCATTTGATTCTTGATTGCAAGTGCTATTTAGTGATGGAGATGTAGAAGGGTTACAAATTCATAGTAGGGTTTATCCTAAGAAATTTTGAGTGAAATTTAATACCTTATACACTTTGAGTGATGAGAGCAAACACTTAACCTAGAGAGGCTTACTCTTTGACATTGATTCTTGGTAAGGGTTTGTTTGTGATGTGCATAATTCTTTCGTAATTATTGCCACATTGATTGATAATTTGTAGAAGTTCATGAGCTAGTATTTTAGTGACTTGAAACAATGTTTTTCTCTTATTTCTTTGTCTTATAGTTTCTTTTGGGACCTTTTTCACTTGATTTTGCCCGGAGTGCAAAAGCTAAGTGTGGGGGAATTGATAGAACACATTTGTTACCCACTTTTATTTGTCAATTAGGACCATTTTATTAATGATTTATCACCTTCAAGTGCACACATTGCATTAGATTTGGAACTTTGCCTAAGTTTCTAAGATCAGTGCACTAGGGGCATTTTGGTCCAAAAAATGAACTTTTGAGAAAATGTACAAGAAAAATTGACAAAGTGCATTTTATGTCCAGTTGATGAATGGTGAAATTATATTTTTAAAATTCATTTTAGTTTGGGAGTAATTAAATAAAAAAGTCAACACTTTCTTAAGTGTCTTAGTTTGTCCTAGTTTTTGGTTTGCCTTTGTGTGAAAATTTTTATATAATTTTGTGCAGCCTGAAACTTGGTTAATTTAATAAATTCTCCCTTCTAATTATGAATTTAATTCTGGACATGAATTAGATTTTATTATATCATATGCTATTTAATTGAATTATGTGATTTATGTGACATAGGTGGCATGTGACTTGTGCATCAATTGGGCAATTGAGGTCAACACTCCTTGAGGACAATGGCTGATGGTTTGCACGTGAATTATGATTATTTTGAGGGATTAGATCAGCTAAAATGATGTGGATGACACATGGGAAATTAGGCACACATTGGAATCATCTACAAACCAATAGGAAGTTGCCACCTTGCAAGTGTGACAAGGCTCCCATTTACATTTTAATTTCTTTTTCCTTATTTTAATTAAGCTTCAGCTGATGGGAGACACCAAGGAGCACGCCATTTTAAGTCCCAAATGGGATCCAACACATATCTCATTCATCTTCCACATTCTCTCTCTCTTGTTCATAGTGTTCTTCATTTTCTCTCTTTTGTTCTTCATTTTCCAGCACCCTAACCTCCATTTTCAGCCACCAAACCTCCACAAAACTCATACCATTCTTCTCCTCTCTTCATTTTCGTTCCATCCCTTCCATTTTCACAAGGATTGAAGCTCATTTTCATCATTCAAGAGCTATGGAGTTTGGCCTTCACAAGCAATCACTAGGGTTCTTGAAGATGAAGATTGGCTAAGTTTCTTTGTGGAATCCTAGAGAGATGAAGATGGAGGATGAGTCTTGAGCTTCAAATTGGCTAAGTTCTTTTGTTTCCTATCCTCTTCTCTTTTTACTAGATGGTTAGATTCCTTAATCTAGGGTTTAATCATCTTAGCTTATAAATTCTAATTTGAATTTGATGTTGATGTAAAGAGAGAGGATTGTTTCATTTAATTTCTTCCTTGGACAGCCATGACTGAATTTTGCCACTCTTTGTTTGGCACATAATCTTGTGTTTTTCAATTAGTGAATTTCTTGTGTTAATATTGCATAATCTTGTGGTGTTAATGCTTGTGTTGTTGAGTAGCTTGACATAATCTTGTGGTTGCTCAATTTATGTGTTTGACCATGGCTGTTGAGAGAGGATTTTGAGTGAATCACTTGGCTAATGTCTTCACCAATTGGTTAATTGAACTAGGGACTTTAATCTAAGACCTAGGGAGGTTAGCTAATTAGGTTAATTGGCTTAGGATAATTTTCTTAAGTCATGACAGCTTTAGTCAAGAGGAAAGGGAAGCTAAACTTAGCCTAATCATGAGAAGATAATGAGTCCAAAATCAACTAATCTCTAGGGTTCCATTATTGTAAAAAGGGAAGTTCATTTCACTCACTTTCACTAGCATTTTAATTACTTGCACATTAGGTAATTAGTTTAGATAATTAGCTAGATAACTAAATTCCTACAAACTTTGGTTGATTTATTTCACTAGATAACTTTCAATTAGACTTAAAACCATTCCTTGGGAGATGACCTAGGGTTGGCCCTATATTGCATTAGGGTTAGCTTTAGTGTAATTTTGAGGATAAGCGACTAATTTCCTATCACCTTGTTAAAGTTGCTGTGCTCAAATCCATGACTAAAAGGTCATTGTATGCATGCTTGAATTGTCACATTATGTTCTGTTCTATTTGTGCTATGGTATTTCACACTTAAAAGGGAACTTTTATGGCTGATTTGTTACTTAGTTTCTTGAACACATTTCTAGCCTACGTAACCCTAAAGCCCATTCAAGCTTAATTTGTATTGTGTACTTGTATGGTTTGTCAGTCATAGGAACTAAGTCTTTTTATCATGCAATCCACGCTTGAATGCATATTAGTTCCATGCGTGATCTGTCTCATAGAATGGGTTCCTTTGACTAACCCATTTCACATTGTTCCACACGTGATTTATCATCCAAAAAGGCTTAGGTTTTGTAACTAACCATTTCATGGGTGACACTTAAAATGTTCCACACATGATTGATCACTTAGATTGAGTTTCACATTCTGCTAGCTAATTCACGCGTAAGAGTCTGAAGGAACCATGCTTGATTTGTCACCTGAAATTATATGTATCTTTCACCTTACAAATCATACGTGAGTCATTCTAGTGTTCATACTTGAATTGTCATATATACTTGACTAGAAATTTCATGAGCTTCATTTCACATGTGAATCTTCTAGTTACGCACAAGAAATGTCACCAATGGCTACATCACTATTCCAACAGTCTGAACATTACAAAACTATATATATGACAAATTCAAGTCTAGAATGAGAATTTTGATCATTGAGTGAACTATTCCAAGTTTGAACATTCTTGAAAACTTTCAATTTGCACATCAAATGTCTTACATTCATTTATTTAATATTCTAAATAAACTTTTTGCAAAAGCTCTCACTAGTTCTTAAGCTTCCATTGTATTAAATCTACTCTTTACAAGAGAGTTTATCTTTGAGAGAACTTTTCTATGAATCAAAGTTTGAATTATTGAAAAGATATTTTTCAAGTGATTTATAACAACTTGCTAGTTATAGCAAAATTGGTTAAATTGAAATAAGACTAGTCAAGTCTTGTAAGTTGTACTGAAGTTGCAAGAACCCACTTAAGCTTGTAATTATGGTTGAAAAAAATCAAGGGTGATCTTGAGAACTAGATGTAGGCTAAGTTTTAGGCTAAACCAGGATAATCCTTGGTGTCAAAGTTTTTACTTCTTGTATCTCTCTTATATTCTTCTTACCTATCCAGAAAAATTTAGTGTCACCCAATTCACCCCCTCTTAAGTGTCAGCCTTATTCAACACTAAGTTTAGCCCAAGTAAAGACTCTAATATAGGAGGAATAATTGAAATACTACTATTTGGCTAGGTCTTTAATGGAGAAGACAAAAGCCTTGACTTGCACATCATCAACATTCACATTAATAGGCTTTATAGTATTACACACAAGAAATAGAGTGTATAGGAATCTATCACAATCCTTACTTGATAATTCATAGAACATTGGCAAAGAGTTGAGCAATGAAGGTTTAAGTTCAAACATGTTTACATTAGGAGTCAAGTACAACCTATAAGGATTATCATTCCAATTGGAAGAAGTTAATTGCCAATTGGATCTCTCATCCTGAGGATTGTGCATTCCTATAAATTCCCTATTGATGTGAGCATTATCATACAAGTTATGACCCACATTCCTATTATTACTATTATTGTTTCCTAACCCTTGGCATTGCTTTAAACATTACCTTGATCTATAAGTAGATCTACCTTACCTATTAATGAATTGATCACTGAATGATTATTAACTTTAGGTTGTGAGCTCTTGAGTTTCCATAGAGTTCTTTCAATTTTAGGGTCTACTTCAAAAAATGTTTTAGGGTTAGCATGGGTCATAAACTAATGAATTCAGTTAAGAGTAAAACAAACAAAACAACACAAGACTCAAACAAAAAAATGCAAACTACAAATGGCTTTAGACACTAGAAAAAAAAATTGACTAAATTACACCACAAAAGTGAAGGAAATTTTTCTTAATTCTTTTTAGACTCAACAAACCAAACAAGTAAATGCATAAACATATATCACCAAAAATAAATGAGAAGAGAGTTAGAAATGCTTAATTAAAGGCACTGTGCATGTTCTGGAAACTCTACAATTTGCTTCTTGGAGGCAATGAACTTGTGAATTTTGTAGAAGAAAATCCAAATGTCCAAATATCTTAAAAATTTTCCAAGATATATCCAAGATATAGAAGATACGGTTATAAAAATTTTATCCTAAAATGCTTCCTTAATCATTTGTGAATTTTACACAAATTGGTCAATAGCTTTGGAGAAACAGGATTTCATCTATATATGACCCTATTAGTAACAAACTTTCAAGCAATTTAAAGACGAAATTAACAAAAATAAACACACAAAAGATAGAGATAAGACAACAAGGATCAACTTTAGACTGGAACTAAGAAACTTGGTCACGCATTGTGAGATATATGCATACTTAAAGTTACCACAAGGTTTTGAAATCCTCTGAAAAGGCTTCTTAGACCTTGATTGTTGGATAGGCTGACACTTAAGAGGGGGTGAATTGGGTGACACTAAAATTTTTTTGAAAGCTTAAAGAGTAAAAAGACTTGAGTAAAAAGGAAAGAGATAATACACATAAGATTTATCCTATTTCAACCCAAGCTTGGCCTATGTCCAATCCTCAAGATCATACTTGAGATTCTCAACTAAACTCACAAGCTTCAACAGGTACTTGTTACCACAATACAACTCCTAAGACTTTATTTGTCTTAACTCAACAACAAACCTTGCTACAATTTTAACAAATCATTACAATCACTTGAAAAACTCCTTTTCAAAATTTCAGATGAATTATAGAATCTTTTATAGAAAATATCTCTTAAAGAGTAGATAGATTACAAATGAAAGCTTATAAACTTGTGAGAGCTTTTTTACAAACTTTATCAAGATTGATAAATAAATTCTAAATGTTTTATGCACAATTTGAAAGCTTTTAGAATACTTAAACAATGAATTGTTCACTCAAAAGATCATAGTTCTTTTTCTAGACTTGAATTGTATCACATATATAGTTTGGCAATTATGGGAGGAGGTTATAGAAGCTAAGCCACATCACCAAATATTGTCCCAAAGGTGGAATAGAGGTGACAAAGTAGTGGTTGACTATTCCAGGGCAAGTTTGTGGTGTGATACAAGAAGAGGCCAGAGCATCTTCGAACTTGATTAAAGGTATAATTACATCTGTTCCCTTTATTGGAATATAAGTCAGATCAATCTTGAAAACTCCATCCTCAAATCAAATCTCTACACTCTAGCCTCTTCTTATGTAACTGCAAATACTCAGCCAAGAATAATAGATCTTTGCTCAGTTGACTTAACCTTGCCTTTTAGATATTGCCTCGCCAAGTGACCCAACTTGCCATACTTAAAGCAAGCCTAACGTCTTACCAAATAAGATCAGCCATAAATGCTGCATTGAGGCAACTTTTCAGTACTCAAAGTTGGTGTTAGAACATTAGATATTTTTCGCGAAGACTGTGGAGGCCTAACTCTCACACCCCCACTTCTTTGCATTGACCCACTCTGCAAAGATCGAGATTGGGATCCTCTGACAAATCCCTTCCTTCTCAAAGAACTAGAATTGCCAGCATTATATCCAAGCCTCATCGAGACTCTACTTGTTGGATGCAAAGGGGATGAGAACCTCCCCATACTATCTCACCTCCTCTCAACCTCTGCTTCTCTTCCCCTCCTGGAAACCACTCTCAACTTATGACACATGTCTTCATTTGTTGTCACATCAAATAGGGAAATTTGTTACCAGTGCTCGGGTCTCATCTTCTCTAGCAGTTGCTTTGCCTTCCACTTAGGGTCATTGCTATGTTGGAGGTAGGTAGAATATATTGAAAAATCATTGAATCTTTTGATAAACTCCTCCTTATCTAGATCTCATTTCCTAAAAGCATGGAATTCCTCTTCTTTTTTTGTTTTGAATGAGACTAGACAATATTGATCAAAGAACACCTTTTTGAACTCTTCCCAAATCAAGCAAATACTACTGGTTAGCCTCATCGACTCCCATTACCTCTTGGCAATACTAACTAGTTGTACTGTGGCTAGTATAACTTTCTTCTCAATGGTGTAGATCATGACTTCAAAGATAGTCTCCAACTGTTCAATCCATAGCTTTGCTTCCCCCTCTCCCATACTTTTATCAAAGTCAGCAGGCTAAACCTGACAAAAGTCTTCCAAGCATGATTAATTGATAGATCAGTGCCAGGAACTTCTTGCCTACTACTTAAACCTTGAGATGGTCTAGGTCTACTCTATGCTTCCTTTTGTACTAGAGTGCCTTGAGCCTCAACTCTATGCTCTTGTTCTCTACCTCTCAGGATCGTATCATGATCCTAAACTGTTTGCTTTATATCCACCAATATCTCTCAACTCTTCTAGCAGATCATCCCTTCTATCTCTTTGTAGTTGAACTAATTATACTTCTGACTCTTGTTCCTATTTCACCTCATTCACCCATCTAGATATAGCACTTTTAGCATGAGTGCCTCTTCTCATAACATATACTATTTTCTCCCTTACTAAGTATGAAAATAATAAACACAAAGGACATCAAGGAAAGAGTTGTGTAATGAACAATAATAAGTTTCCATATCTAAAGAAGAATGCATCAAACAATCACTACAATTAGGTCTTGAAAACTGTGAAATTGATACCAAAATGTAACCTCTCCCAATATCCCCTCAAACTAGGAAGAGTTAACTAAATCCACCACACTAATCACACCAAACAGTAATCAACTACACACACAAACAGTAATCAACTACTTTGTTTAAAAAATCTTAGGTCTAAGACTCATTTTGCAAAACCAATGAAATCATAAGATGTTAGAGTAGTACGCAATAGAAAAAAATCATATGCATTCAAACCAAGAAATAAGGTTATTAAGGGCCATACGCCATGACAAATAACACCTGTGCTATAGCATATGGAATAAAACCACACGCCTAGACCTTTCTACATTCATATGTCATGGCATGAGATGCCATGTATTTGTGGTATAACTGTCTGATTTTACTGTTCCAAATGACAAAGTTTTAGAGTGCACCTTTTCCACATACAACATTCGATCAAAGTGATTCAAGCACCCACATATAGCTTATCTTATAAA